>NW_027459751.1:0-120463 GCF_025594145.1 Primulina tabacum | reverse complement strand
TGTTTTCTTATTTTTATTATGAATTCAATTAATAGATTTTTTTCTCTTGAATTTATGAAGTGTTTTCTCTTGTGATCGGACCACTATAGGGACAAACGTTGATTTTTGTTTATTCATTGGGTTTGTTTGATTTATGAAATTATTTCTTGTTATTGATTAATGTTTGCGTAATTTTCTTGCTTTTAATTTGCCAATTAATTGCATGTTTGTTGATCGATCTTGACTCAAAAGAGAATATTGAGTTTAGCTTCAGAATATTAATCAACACACGGTTAAATGGACTAGAATAGAGTATTCGGTTTCAGTGCGATTTTAGGCGAAAGTTGATTCCATCGTTGATACATGCGTTCGTTTAATTAAATCTAATTAGAAATAATTAGTTAAATAAAAATAGATTATAATTCTAGAAATATTTTATAATCAAATTAGGGAATTGCATCGTGACATCGAATAATTTGTGGTTAAATAATTCCAGGGCGTGATATTAATCAAAGTTTGTTACCGTCGTGTGTTTCACGGTCATTTTATTTAAATTTGAAAATCCCTAAATTCCAAGCTTTTCTGCCAATTCGATTTTAGTCATTAAATTAATTTAATTAATTAGTTTAAATAATCATCAAATCACTTATCATCGTCTGCCTAGATTAAACCGAATAATTTAAATCTTAGTACTTGAAAAATAGTCTCTGTGGGCGATACTTACTTGTCGTCCAATTTATAACTTGACCTAGTCCGCTTGCTAGAATTTTTCCCAACCGAAATCGTCGGTCAAGTTTTTGGCGCCGTTGCCGGGGACTATTTATTTAATATTAGGATAAATTATTGTTTGAGACTAGGCTTTTATTCTTAGTTTTAATCTTTCATTTATTTTTAAATCTTTAGTATTTTAATTAGTTAATTTTACTTCAGAACTTTTACACTCTTTTGGAGCTTAAATTGTGCACTTAAATTTTTGATTTCAGGGGTTAGCTCGTGTTATATGAGCCGTGCTCAAGTCAGGAATCTAGTGCCACTTGATCTTGAGATTGAAAGCACTCTTTGCAGTATCCGTAGAGCGAAGGACCAACAACTTGGCTCTTGAATCCGAATCTGAAGCAGAATCTGAAATAGACTGTAAACCAGAATTTGAAGACATGGCTGGGGAAGAGGATAATCGCACTCTAATGGAGCTTCATAGGCCAGCATTTGGAGGTTATGGTTCTAGTATCGTCCGCCCTACAATTCAGGCGAATACATTCGAACTTAAGCCCGCCATCATCCAAATGATTCAAATGCAAGTTAAATTCGGGGGATCACCATCTGAAGATCCCAATGCACATCTGGAGAACTTTCTGTCGATCTGTGATACGATTAAGTGCAATGGGGTGAGTACTGATGCCATTCGACTCAGATTATTTCCATTCTCCCTGCAAGGAGAAGCTATGGAGTGGCTTCGAGACCTTCCAGCTGGTTCTATTACTACATGGGATGGGCTAGTTGAGGTCTTCATGCACAGGTATTTTCCCCCAACTAAGATTACACAGTTGAGAAACGAAATCACATCATATAGACAGAGAGATGGGGAATCACTGAATTCAGCATGGGCGAGGTTTAAGAAGATTGAGGATGTGCCCGAGACATGGCTTTTCAATAGGCCAGCAGGTTGAGACATTCTATTATGGGGTGGATCCTTCTGTGAGATCTATGCTCGATGCGGCAGCAAACGGAAGCTTATACAGGAAACGCCAACCGCAACACTTGAAATCATCTCGAATATGGCAAAAAGCAATGTGGGTGGCAAAGATAACCGAAGGGAGAAGAAGGTCGGATTCCTTGAGATGGATGCTTTGACAGCGATTAAGCGAAACTTGATGGATTGACACATCAGAGTGGCACAGTTCCAAGCACAGAAGTCAATACCAGTCAAGTCAGTGAATCAGATTCAGGAAGTGCTGAAATGTTGGTGGTTCATCCTAGTGACATGCCATTCATGCCAGATATGTCTTGTGAGGGAAGACAGTGCTTTGGAGGGGATTCAGTAAATTATGTGGGAAACCAGGGTCATCAGCAATATAATCCATACAGTTTCTCATATAATCCGGGCTGGAGGAATCATCCGAATTTTGTGTGGAGACCGTCAAAAATTCTGTTGAGCCACTACATGTTGAAATCCTCCACAACATCCTACACAGCAAAAGCCGCCTCAGCAACCCCTAAACCTCCGCAAGGTGCTGGACCTTCTATGCCACCCCGGTTTCAAGCCACATGATAGCAAGTCAAACCTTGAGGACATGCTTGCAAAGTACATAGCCGGAATGAGATGAGATGGCAAAACCATGATGCCATGATGCAAAGAGTGGAGACGCAAATAGGCAATAGCGACACAAATGGCTACACGAGCTCCAGGTACACTACCTAGTGACACGGAAAAGAATCCAAAAGGTGTCAATGCAGTCACGGTGACGTCTCCCATAAAGCAGGAAGTGATCGATGTTGAAAGGCGATGTGAAGGAGAAGGAATTATCCAAGCAAAGGTCAGAGGACGCAAGGGAGAAATGTAAGTCTCTAAACTCAAACTCCAATAGTGATATTAATTCACGTCCCTTTTCCCCAAAGAGCTAAGCAACTGCAATTGGATACTCAATTTTCAAAATTTCTTGAGATTTTCAAAAAGCTGCATATAAATATCCCATTTGCAGAAGCTTAGCTCAAATGCCCTCATATGCAAAATTTCTTAAGAGATTTTATCAAACAAGAGGAAATTGGTTGACTTTGAGACAGTTAAGCTTTCGGAGGAATGTTTCTGCAATTTTACAAAATAAACTCCCTCCGAAGCTTAAGGATCCAGGTAGTTTCTCTATCCCTTGTACTATTGGAGCTTCGAATTTTAGTAAAGCTTTGTGTGACTTAGGTGCAAGCATTAACTTGATGCCATATTCATGTTTTGAGAAGCTGAAAATAGGTGAAGTGAAGCCAACTACAATTTTCCTACAGTTAGCTGATAGATCATTAAATATCCTAGGGGAGTTGTAGAGGATGTGTTAGTAAAGGTTGACAAGTTCATTTTTCCGGTTGATTTTGTTGTGTTGGATATGAAGAGGATCGTGAGATTCCTCTTATTTAGGAAGACCGTTTTTAGCCACTGGGAAAGCTCTGATAGATGTACAAAAGGGTGAGTTGGTGTTGAGGACTGAATGATGAGAGTGTGGTGTTTAATGTTTTTCAGTCCATCAAATATCCTATGGATACATCTGATTGTTTTAGAATTGATGCTACTGACGAGCTTGTTGAGTGTGGTTTTGCAGGAATTGATAGGTGAAGATCCTTTGGAGATTTGTTTGACTGATTCATGCCCAGGAGAGTTGGAAAATGAGGATATTAAGGAATACATGCAGTATCTGGAAGCAGGCAGACCAATTTCCAAGACGGTAAATTCTAGGATTGGGGAGCTTGGGCATATCCCAAAACCTTTAAAGTCATCCATCGAAGAAGCCCCAATCCTAGAGATGAAACCTCTTCCTTCGCACTTAAAATATCTGTTTTTGCTTGATAATAATAAATTGCTAGTAATTGTTTCATCTACTTTGACAGGTATGCAGGAAGAAAAGCTGCTGCGAGTCTTGAGAGATAACATCAAAGCCATAGGTTGGAGTATTGCAGACATAAAGGGGATCAGCTCCTCCATGTGCATGCACAAAATTCTGATGGAGGCCGATCACAAGACATCTACCCAACCTCAAAGACATCTAAACCCGGCTATGCAAGAGGTGGTGAAGAAAGAGGTGATAAAGCTACTGGACGCAGGTATTATTTACCCGATTTCTGATAGTAGGTGGGTTAGTCCAGTGCAAGTTGTTCCAAAAAAAGGTGGGATCACTGTTGTGAAGAATGAAAATAATGAATTAATTCCTACCAGAACTGTTACGGGGTGGCGTGTTTGCATTGATTATAGAAAACTTAATGACGCCACCCGTAAAGACCCACTTCCCCCTCCCATTTATGATCAAATGTTGGAAAGGTTGGCTTGACATTCTTTCTACTGTTTCCTGGATGGTTATTCCGGTTATATGCAAATTCCCATTGAACCCTAAAGATCAGGAGAAAACCACTTTTACTTGTTCTTATGGGACATTTGCATATAAACGAATGCCATTCGGTCTATGTAATGCACCAGCGACTTCCAACGATGCATGATGGCAATTTTTCACGATATGATTGATGACTTTATTGAAATATTCATGGATGATTTTTTCTGTCTTTGGCTCTTCGTTTGATACATGTTTGTTTAATCTGTCTAAAGTCTTGGAGAGATGTGAGGAATCAAATTGGTTTTGAACTGGGAAAAATGCCATTTCATGGTGAGAGAAAGAATAGTGTTGGGCACAAAATTTCTGAAATGGGATCGAAGTTGATAAGGCAAAGATTGAAGTAATTGAAAAACTCCCAGCCCCAACAAACATCAGAGGAGTGCGTAGTTTTCTAGGACATGTAGGGTTTTATAGACGCTTTATCAAAGAGTTTTCCTGCATTGCTAAGCCTCTGACCAACTTACTGATAAAAGATGTGCACTTTGATTTTTCTGATGAGTGTGTGCAGGCATTTCAGATTTTGAAGGAGAAATTGATCACCGCACCTGTGATGATAGCACCTGATTGGGGGTCGCCATTTGAGGTGATGTGTGACGCAAGTGACACAGCTCTAGGAGGAGTGTTGGGCCAAAAGAGGGATAAATGCATTCATGTCATCTACTATGCTAGCATGACACTGTCCGCTGCCCAACTGAACTATGCTACTACAGAGAAGGAGCTTCTTGCTGTGGTTTTTGCTCTGGATAAGTTTAGATCGTATTTGATAGGGAGCAAAGTTGTAGTGCATACCGATCATTCAGCCTTGAAATATTTGATGGCTAAGAAAGATGCAAAACCAAGGCTAATTCGTTGGATTCTTCTTTTGGAGGAATTCGACCTGGAGATAATCGATAGGACGGGGACAGAGAATCAAGTTGCAGACCATCTTTCACGTCTGGAGAATCCTATTCAAGGTAATGACTTTATTCGCGTTGACTTCCCGGATGAACAACTCTTTGAAATCAACAGTTTTCCGTGGTATGCCGATTTTGTTAATTATCTATCAAGTAAGTTCATTCCTCCCCATTTCACCTATCAGCAAAGAAGAAGTTTTTCTCAGATTTGAATAATATTTGTGGGAGGATCCTTATTTGTTCAGAATATGTGCAGACGGTATAATCCGGAAATGTATCCCCCAAGAAAAGGTAAGCGAAATTTTGTTTCATTGTCATGCTGGTCCGGCTGGAGGCCATTTTGGGGGCAACTAGAACTGCGTCCAAAGTCCTCCAGTCTTGTTTTTATTGGCCTACTTTGTTTAAGGATGCGCATGAATATGTCACAAAATGTCCAGATTGTCAGCGCACAGGTAATATCTCCAGGAGACATGAATTACCTCTCAATAATATTCTTGTGTGTGAATTATTTGATGTGTGGGGTATCGATTTCATGGGTCCATTCCCAGTTTCTTTTGGGATCAAGTATATTTTGGTGGCTGTAGATTACGTGTCAAATGGGTGGAGGCACTTGCATTCAAAACGAATGATTCTAGGGTTGTCGTTCAATTTCTCATGAAAAATATTTTCTCACGTTTTGGCACACCTAGAGCCATTATTAGCGATGGGGGTACTCACTTTTGCAATCGTCAGTTTGACAGTCTGTTGGCCAAGTATGGGGTCTGACATAAGGTGGCCACACCTTATCACCCTCAAACTAGTGGCCAAGTCGAGGTATCGAATAGAGAACTTAAACGCATTCTCGAGAAGACTGTCGGTGCTTCAAGGAAAGAATGGTCTAGAAAACTCGACGATGCACTTTGGGCTTACCGCACTGCTTTTAAAACCCCAATTGGCATGTCTTCTTTTAAATTGTTGTATGGGAAGTCGTATCACCTACCTGTTGAACTTGAACATAAGGCTTACTGGGCTACTAAATTCTTGAATTTGATGCTAAAGCCACAGGTGACGAGAGAGTGCTGCAGCTGAATGAATTAGACGAGTTTAGGTTGGAGGCTTATGAGAATGCCAAGATTTACAAAGAGAAAACCAAACGCTGGCATGATCAGAACATCGTCCATCGAGAATTTGTGGTGGGACAACTGGTACTGCTATATAATTCCCGACTGAAGCTGATGCCAGGTAAGTTGCGTTCACGATGGTCAGGACCATACACCATCACGCAAGTTTTTCCCTACGGGACAGTGGAGATCACTAGCGAAGCAACTGGAGCTTTCAAAGTAAATGGGCATAGACTGAAGGTTTATCATGGTGGTTCCATACCCGATGAGCCGACCACCGTGGATCTGCAGGATCCGAACTGAATAAAGGGAGTACAGTCAGGCTATCAACTCTAAATTTAGCGCTTGCTGGGAGGCAACCCAATGTTTAATTTTATTTTTATTCTTTTATTTTAAGTTTTTTGTCTTTTTGTTTTATGCATTGTTCGTGAGTTAATCTCAGTAAATGGTGGTGCAGGTAATTTATTTACTGGCGGTGGGATTTCTAAAGTGTGGGGATCTATTGGGATAAGCGGTTTCAGAACGTCAAATAGTCCAGGGAAGTTTCTGTAAAATTCTTGCATCTTGTGTGCTTGATTGAGCTTCAATCTTGATGTGTAAATTTATAAGAATTGTACATATCTGGTTTTGCATTGCATATATGATTCATAGTCTGTTTCTAATTCGTTCAAACTTTTCGATGTTACGTGCCGAGCCACCCCGGACCTCCACCCGGACCCCTACACGGAGTCCGTATCGATTTATTCCCCGACTTTTGAAATTTCCGAGCTAACACGGACCACGATCCGGACCCCTACACGGGGTCCGTGTCCATCCCTTTCAAAATTGCCAGCCTCCAGAGTGTACACGGACCTAGCCCCGGACCCCTACACGGGGTCCGTGTATTTCACCTTCGAAACTTCCACTTCCCGAGTGTAGCCAACCCCTACACGGGGTCCGTGCCTTCTAGTTTTTCGAACCATATCAGAATAAAAATCGCGCAGACGTCCCCAAAATCCCTAAAGCCCCAAATCGATTTTTCCCGTTCCCTCTCGCACAGCCTATTCGAGTCGCCGTCTCTCACACCGCCGCCTACTCCCGTCGCTGGTCACCTAACATCAGTGCACACTCAAATCTCATTTTCTTTCCGGTAAGCGTGGCTGCATCCTCCCCTCCATATCCGATTATCCACATTGGGATTTTGTGCCACATATGAGTTTATTGCAATTTGTTTCCGATTAGCGACCGGGTGTTGGTTGTTCAGTTATTGGATTGTATGGGCGTTGATTGTTATTGGATTTAGTTGTTACCGCCTTTAGTGATTTCTTCGGGATAATCTATTGTTGAGTCTATTCATTGTGGATTTCTTCGCGATTGGGTGTTGGACTATCACCGGTACGTTTGGATAAGACTGATATTGCTAGGTTGCTGTGCTTGAATTGTTGTTGGTGCTTATTGGCCGTCGAAGTGTTTTAATCTGGTTGTTGAGTTATTATCATTGAATTAGCTTAAGTTGGTGATTATTTTGTTGGAATATTGGCATCTAGCCTCTTGAATCGCCATGCCTCCTCGTAGATTAACCAGCAAGCATGCACGAAGCGGTGCTTCCTCCTCTTCCAGGTCCGCAAGTTTGTCTTTCGATGCGGCTAAGTTCACAAGCCGAGTTAATTTGGAATGGTACTCGGCCCTCCACGGGAACTCCGTAATTGTTGAGCGATCTATTCATCCGAGGATTGACGCCGAGGTGCCACTGAGGGCTGAATTTGATAAGTTTGGTTGGGGGTCCCTTCTGGACATCTCCGGCCCATATTATCCAGATTTGGTGTGGCAATTCTACGCCAATGTTGAGGAGAGAGATAAGACCGGTTTGCCACATCTACGTACTTTCGTCAAGGGGATGCCTATCGAGTTATCTAGCGAGTATTTAGCCACAATTTTGAACGTCTCCAATGATGGCCCCTGGGTAGTCTTCAACCAGTTAGATCTCTTCTTATCTGACATCACATTCCGGATCCCTCAGGCTCGGAACCGCCTTCAGCACCATACATCTCCTACCGGCTCCCGCTCTAGTGTCCTTCCAACATCCCTCCCGTTACTTGATCGCCTGATTTTTTTATTTCACGGGAGCGAACATTATCCCGAGGAAGGCCGATAACAACGAGGTGCGTCATATGGACCTTTACATCATAGATAAGATGCTGAATGGTTTAGGGGACATTCCTGCCATCCCAGTGGCGTCCATCATCATTTCTCATATGCGCTACGTCGCCCATGTGGATCCCACGAAAAATAAGACACCATACGCCCCTTTCCCAATCATCATTTCTCGCATTTTGGCGGCCCATGGAGTCGATTTTATGGGTGAGACCTCTTTCCTCCCGACCTCCACTCAGATACTATCACCCCAAGCCATGCAGGGGATGTATTTCATTTTCAGACAGGGTGCTTGGTATCAGAACCCCGGGAGTCGCCATATCAGTCCTCATCCCCGTGACCCGCCGGTGCCTCCACCGACACTCGATGAGAAGGTATGGGATGATAGAGTGGCCGAAGACGCAGCATTGGATGTCAGGGCCGGACCTCAGGTTCATGTGCCACCACGACAGCGCACGCCGAGAGGTACCCGTCAGGTTTTCTCCGCCATATTCGATTGCATGGACGACATACACACACGACTGGCTCGCATCGAGCACCACTCTCGGACGCAGACGTTTTCAGACGATATCTACGCGCCACCTTGCGACAGATCATCACTGGATGGCTTGGAGGACTTGGAGCTGGGTTCAGACGACGAGTCGTAGCTTTATTTTGTTAGGATGTGTGGCGGACTTTATTTATTTTTCTGGATTTTGGCATTTCGTTCTTATATTGGTATTGATGTGTTGGAACTTGCTCTTCATGTTTATTATCATTTGGACTTTATTTGAGTGCTTGCGTGTTTTGTCTATTCCGTTTTACGGTTCTTGGTGCTTTCGATGTCATTCATTTCAAGATTTGCCGATTTCTACCTCATTTCCACTACGTACTCGACATTCTACCAGGGAAGTGTTTTTGCCTTAACATTCTTCATAGTTCATTTTATATCGTTTTACACTGCGGACAGTGTCAATTTCAAAGTGTGGGGGTGGGTCAGTTTTGTTACACATCGTTGCACAACACTTAACAACACTTTTCACGTAGGATGGAACTATTTTCAGACTAAGAACTCTTGTTTCACTTAATAATCAGATTAATTTGTTAAATTTTGGATCACCCGGGAAATAGTTTCATGCCTAGTATTGAATGAGAGGAGCCGTATTTTCAAGGAGAGTGTCAGACATGAACCAGTTCTGTATAAACTTTCATTCAATGCACTTGGTCAAACTTTTAATCATTGATAGTGAATTGGTGAATTGTGAACTTAAAAAAATAAATAAATAAAAAAATCGAACAACGATCCCTAGAACTCGTCTGATTAGCCCTCGAAGCGAAAATACGAACGGTGATGACTTAGGGATGATTTAGGCGATCTTTGGACCGTTTGAGCCTTTCAAGCCTAACCGATACATCATTTATTGTCTCTAGTAACCCTTTTTGAGCCTGTAAAAATCGAATGGTGTGTGTCAATGACACACAATTAGCCCCCATTCGTAATTTATTCAATGTCCCACATCAACTACCTGAATCTTAGCCTATACACTTTCGTCTACCTACATGTGAGAGAAATAAACCTCCTGTGCACATTGAAATGCTTGAATTACTCTAATGGGTTGAAGAAATATGTGTGAAGGAATCGATGAATTTCTATTCATGAAAAAAAAACAAAGAAGAAAAAGAAAAAGGAGGAAAGTGTATAGTATTGAAAACACCCGAAAAATCTGTGGGTGAAAGTTGAAGGACAAGGAGAAAGAAAGGAGACTAGAGAGCTCAAAGGATGATGAAAATACATGATTGTTGACGAGTCAAAAGTTGGATGAATGTGCTACATGATTAATTTTTATTTCCTCTCACTTTTGATTCTCATACCTTCTATTGTAACCGTGAGCCTTGGCCTTACGTAATAAGCTTGAAAAGACCTATTAACCAAGTCATCGTCGTTCAACATTTAGTAGAGAAGGGTATGAAAGTCAAGCATATGGGGCGTCTCGATAACAAATGAAAATAAGTGATCATGAAACCAAGTAGCTGTTGATGAGTACGAGTCCGACCTGCACACTACACACATCTTGTTCTGTTGATCCTTACTGGGTAAATGTTTGAATCTTAAATTGCGATGAAAACGAATCTTGTGATATGCGAAGCGTGACCTTTTGACCGAGGGTGAAAGAGTTTGACAATTTGAGAAGTTTTGATTGTGGTACTTGAGTTCTGAATCTGAGATATTTCTCATCTTTATTTTTGTCTGATTTTTTCGAGGACGAACAAAGGTTAAGTGTGGGGGAGTTGATAAGCACGAATTATATAGCATTTTAGGGACTTTATTTTGTCGTATTCGTGCTTATCTGGCGTTTTTATTCCGAGTTTCGCGCTTATTTCATCTCATTATGGCTATTTGCAGTTTTAACCAAAAGATGATAAAAGCCAAAGAAATGGAAAGAAGTCAAATTTCACAATGCCACGTCAGAAATACCCGGAAAAATAGGAAAAAACACGAGAGGCCAAACACAGACTCTTACACGAACTCCGTGTAAGGGTCCGTGTACATCAATCTCCACAGAAGAGAAAATCAGAGACTACACGGACCCCTTGCCGGACCTGTATCCGGGGTCCGTGTCATTACTGCCTAAGGGAGACTTTTCCAGAGAGTACACGGACCCCGAGACGGACCTCTGCACGGGGTCCGTGTCCAATGTTCCGGAAGAAAGTTGGACCGAGTCTACACGGACCCCTTTCCTGATGCATGCACGGGGTCCGTGCCCTTAAGATCAGGATCAGATTTTGGCGAAGATTTGTTCGTGATTTTGGAGAGGAATAAAAGGGGAAAACCTAGAAAAGAAGAGGGGGTTTTTGAATTTTTGAGGGAGCCGACTTTTGAGAGAGAAAAAAAGAGGTGAGAGCTTTGAAACTCTTGAAGACGGCGACAGTTTGGGAGATTTGAGAGGAAAACCGTGCAGTTCACACGCAAGATCCGCACACCATCGCTGAAATTTTCTCCTCTCTTGTTTTCTTATTTTTATTAATGAATTCAATTAATAGATTTGTTTCTAGCTTTGAATTTATGAAGTAGTTTTCTCTTGTGATCGGGACCATTATAGGGACAAACGGTTGATTTTTGTTTATTCATTGTGTTGTTTGATTTATGAAATTATTTTCTTGTTATTGATTAATGTTTGTGTAATTTTCTTGCTTTTAATTTAGCCTATTAATTGCATGTTTGTTGATCGATCTTGACTCAAAAGAGAATAGATTGAGTTTAGCTTCAGAAATATTAATCAACACACTGTTAAATCGACTAGAAATAGTATTCGATTTCAGTGTGCGATTTTAGGCGAAAGCTGTGATTCCATCGTTGATACATGCGTTTTCGTTTAATTAAATCTAATTAGAAATAATTAGGCTGTTAAATAAAAATAGGATTATAAATTCTAGAAATAGATTTATAATCAAATTAGGGAATTGCATCGTGACATCGAATAATTTGTGGTTAAATAATTCCAGGGCGTGATATTAATCAAAGTTTGTTACCGTCGTGTGTTCCCAGTCATTTTATTTAAATTTGAAAATCCCTAAATTCCAAGCTTTTCTGCCAATTTGATTTTAGTCATTAAATTAACATAAATTAGTTTAAATAATCATCAAATCACTTATCATCGTCTGCCTAGATTAAACCGAATAATTTAAATCTTAGTACTTGAAAAATAGTCTCTGTGGGATCGATACTTGGACTTGTCGTCCAATTACTATAACTTGACCTAGTCCGCTTGCTAGAATTTTTCCCAACCGAAATCTTCGGTCAGAAATCATATAAAAATATGGGTTTTTTTTTTTTTTGTGAAAAATATGTTGGGAACCGTTTGTTTCATTTGCAAAAACTGAAAACGTTTTCCAAAAAATAAAACGAACAAAAGCTCAGTTTTGTTTAAAAACCAAATCAAATTGATCCAGAATAATTTGGGGAAAAATTTTTATTTTGATAAATAGGTTATTCAGAAGAAAAATGTCGAAACGAGTAATTTAGGAAAAAAATAATTATAAAGTTTTTTGGAAACTAAAAGTATTTGTATATACTTTTAAATAATTTTTCCTAAATTGAATTTGGTGGGCAATAATTGAAACAAAAGATATTGGCCATAAAAAATAATGAAGTTTCCAGATAATTTAAATGATTCAAAATAAGAAAATACACGAGATTTTCACCATAAATGCAATTACTATTTATCCATTTAAATGAGATCTTCCAATTAAAGATGAAGATAAAGTATATGAAACGTAAATAAATCGATATATTTCCATAATCAAAGAGGATCCATGTCACTTTAAGTACTGTTAACTTGCGAGGAAGTCGCCGTAATAACTCAAATCACGTGTAAGAATCATATCCTAAACCCTATCACAACTTTTTTATACGTTTTTTTATTAGGAAAAATAGCAAATTCATTCTCTGGAATTGACTTGTCGTCAAAATTGAATCTTAGTATGATAAATTGGTTTATATTTATTTTTTAAGTATCATCCTTTCTCACCAAAGTACTTATAAGTCTTCCGATATTGCTAAAAAGTGACGTCGGATATTGTTGAAGTTAGCGTTACCTCAGCATTCCGATGAAACAAGTCTAAAAATGAAAAAAAAAATATACTGCACTACGATCAAACATTAATGATTTAGATGACCAAAAACTAAAATATGACAACTTAAGGATGAGTTTTGGAACTTTATATTTTTTTCATTAAATATCAAATTAAGTAATATATGGAAAGGTTTTAAATATATATATATGGTAACTTATTACATGTTAATAATAGATGTCCAAGAATAACTTTGTTATCTTCGAAATTAGCTATATATAATGTCATGCAATGAATTAAGGAAGATTGAGATATGTTTACGTATTGGTAGCATTCATTAGTTATTCTTGATTCTTTCGTCTATATAAGCAACAATATCCTTTATCTTCTCTTTACAGACAAAATCTCAAAGATCCAACAATATAACATCAAGGCCGGAACACAAAAAGTCGAAGGTTTTGGCTATGGAAAACCTAGAACAATGTCACTCCGAGGCCTCGAGTATTTCCGCAACAACTTCACAAGATTCTCCTCCCAAAAGTAGTGGATCGATTGATCAGAAGAGGCAGGAGAAAACCGAGCCAAAAACGACTTCCCGTGTCGTGCTGGATCTAAGGCTTGCCAGTGAAGAGTTGAGCAGTGCTAAAGTGGATCCAAATTCGAATCTCGAACTCAATCTCTTCAACTCATCGAATGCAGCCAGCGAATCGTCGAATGAGGGCACGCACAAGCATTCGGACTCGAAAACGTTTACGTGCAACTTTTGCAGGAGGGAGTTTTCGACTTCTCAAGCATTGGGAGGCCACCAGAATGCCCACAAACAAGAAAGGGCCATGGCTAAACACCACCATGGAGGAGCGGTGGAGTTGGGGGCGGCTGGCGGTGGAGTATCGCCTTTTGGCCACTCGGCCTACGCCCACTTTCCCTACTCGGCGTTCTCACAGAACCCCTTTTATGGTAGATCACTTGGGGTTAGGGCAGAATCAATGATAAACAAGCATTATTCTTACAATCCATGGCCATCATCGTCACCTTACAGCTCCCGTTTCGGGCAAGAAAAGTTTTCTAGAGCATATTTGATAAGCCCACCATCTTCATATGACAGATTAAGGATGGAAAGTTTTCCGACAACTCCAATTAATGATACAAGTGGATTACTAAAGCATGAAAAGTTTGGTGCAACTATCGATTTTGGGGTTATGAACACCAAGCCTCTTGGGGTTGATACTGATACTCGTGGCACAGTAAGCAAGGAGAAACAAGGACTCAAGAATCAGGGCTTCAAATTCGAAAGAGAGGATGACGACTTGACGAATGATTCGGAGCTCGATTTGAATCTTAAGTTGTGATTAATTTTATGTTTGTTTCTTTGTTCAACATCTTTATATTGCTTGCTTTGGATTCAAGTTTATATTAGTTAGTGTAGTCCCCCTACAATATTCTTAATCAAATATTTGTTTAAGAAAGCATACATTGTTGCAATTTATATATAATTGGTATGAAGATTTGCTTTTTATATTTTTTATTATCTTTCCCCAGTTTAGGTGAATAATGCAGTACTGGATATAATTGTTTCTTTGGCAGCTTTCAATAAAATTAAATATATGATTCTCACTCGAAAGATATTTTCTTGAAATTTCACGTAGAGACTTACTATATCCATATAAATTATGTCTCTTGTCTCTATAAATACAAAGGAATAATACTTCACTAATAATAGTGGAATCAATGGTGCAGGGTCAAAAAAGGGGATTTTGTGCGAACACTATTGATAAACCAATCTGATTCTGATTTCGAATCGGGAAAGATTAAACACAATTAGCAAAATATTCAAAAGGAATGTGAACATGTGAATAATAAGGCCTATTTTTTTGTTGACCGTCGTAAGTAAAAATGGACAGAGAGAAATCACTAAAAAAGATAAATCACTATCTAGTACAGACCTCTATTTCCCCTAATACATACCCCCTTTCCTGATTATCTCGGAGGGGTAGAGGACTTGGCTATGGGTTATCGAAAAAAATTTATTTCTTTTTTCTATAAAAAAAAAAGATTATCCATCTAACCTAATATTGGTTGGTTATAAATCGGCTATTTTCTAAATCCGTAGACCCCGTGTTTGTTAATCAATGCAACCATAGTTGTATTATGATGTCGTTCCCACAAACAAATTGTGACTGAAAAATTTGTCATGTATAACCACAATATTATTAATACTTAATATTAATTATCTTATTTGGAGTTTTGGTTCAAAATTCGGTTTTCATTCCGTGTGTGTAATTATTTTTTGGTGTTTGACATAAAACAAAAAATCGCTAACATTTACCCGAAATTTGTTGTTGTTATAATGTGATACTAGACACTGTCAACATGTATGACGTCATGTTCACAACTTAGCACTATGCCGAAATAGAACTAAAAAGTGTAAAAGGAAAATAAAGAGAACTTACATAACAAAGATCGAATTTTGAGAATTTAAAGGACCAAAACAAAAATAGGTTAACTTACAAGACGATTTTGATTGTTTTCCAAATAAGATTTCAAAAATTATTATCTTTCTAAATATCTGCCACCTTAATTAATTGGATCGATGTTTTCTTGTTTCTCTGGTATCAAAGATCGCGAGTTTAACAAATGTGGAGAGGAGAGGGATCATATTAAATACATTATCATCATTGTTTTAACATCATGCGCATCTTCTCACATTATTTTGCTAGAATTAATAAAAGTCATTAGAGTTAAACGATATTTGCCAATTCATATTCATATCATATAAAACTCTCTATCGTACTAACAATTATCGAAGAAGCATAGGTTCCAGATACAAATTAAATCCAAATGAAAGAATTTTTAAAATTTGGCTTCGACGAACTCGAGCTTTGACAACCGGTCTAATGGCAAAAAAGGTGGAGCTATGTATCTATGCTGAAGGTAAAATAAGACGCTGTATTATCAAATCTCTATAAGTTCGAACAATGGGGATAACATCCCTATACCCAACCCCGATCTTTTTCACGGATTTGAAAAATCCCAAACCCATGCCCGATAGTGCGTCCTGAAACCGTCCAATTTCGGGTTTTTCCTTTTAAGTCCCGAACCGCTGAGAAAATTACCATCCCTACATATTACTGGTCAACAAAAGAGAATGTGACAATTTATATGAAAAGAAGAAAACATGAGGGATTATATTGTCGTGCAAATGTGATAATAAGGATTGAAAGAATTGTATAACATAGAAGTACAGAAATACTGAGATTGTATGTATCAGATTTAAGTGTTGTGTGCAAGTGTTGTAACACTTATTCACAATATGCAGTGAAATATATTAATTAAACATACAAACAAATTTTAATGAATAAAATAAGATAGAATAAATTATGCGCAAGTATAAATACTTGTGCGGCGGCTCATGACAGAACGATTCACTAGAAAACTTATCAGTTTACAAAAATCAATACTGGTAAACAAATAAAAGCTAACTTCATTAACAAGTGAGGGAGCAAAGTGCATCCAAACATATATATCAAATCGTATAACCAAAACCACGGATGCAACAAAAATGAAGCTGAAGTTCTTTAATAATAGAATAAATTAAACGACGCTAATCAAACATTGATTAGGTGTTGTGATCATTTGAATGATCTCAACACTTCCCGACAGCATTTCAATATGTCTTGGCTTGAGCTCTTTATTAATTCACTGACATGATTCCTTGCTTTTCCTAAGGATGGCAATCCGGCGGGGCGGGGAGGGGCGGGGGCGGGTTTCCCATCCATATCTCCGTCCTCGAATTCCATTCCTACTCCCATCCCCGTCCTGATCCCCGTTTTTTCGGATTCAAGGAAACCGCGGGGATCAAATCTCCATCCCCGCCCCCATCTTCATTTCAAAAATATTAATTGGGCGAGAGGAGGGCGGATACGAGGATTACTCGAATCAAAACTTATTAGTATCTACTATTATTATTGATAATATTAATATTAATAATAATATTATTATATTATTATTAATACTAATAATATTAATTTTATTATTATTAATATTATTTTCAGGGCGAGTTCGGAGATGAGCATAATATCCTCATACGCGTCCCGAACTATTATGGGGTTTTTTCGAATCCGAAAAATTAAGGGATTCTCGTCCCCGTTTCGGGTTTTCCCCGCGGGTCCCGAAACCGGTAGAGAAAATTGCCATCCCTAGCTCTTCATGTGTCGTTTCACTGCTCTCCTTCGACTTAAAACCACATGCATGCAGCAGCAATGATATCATATTTATAAAATTCATTTGACCTAAAGTTTATTCATTTTATAGAGTCCTACACAAATATGAAAATAAGAATTTCATTAGGAAATAAACTCTTTTAATCAATATTATAATATCTATAGATCTTATCATAAAATATCAATATTCTAGCAAATCTTATTAGTCTAAAAAGTCAAAATTTCATATGTTAATATCATAATATTATCAATGAAGAAAAATTAATTAAGGAATAAAACATTCGTTTCAATATCCCATTTTTGTCTTTCTGGACAAAACATCCAAAAGTGTTATCATCTTTCTAATATGCATTATCTTCGCTTGTATAATAACTCCCCTTGGGTTAGATAAATTTCTCTCCCTAAATTCAAACATGTTAGTGCAGTGTTGTAAATTAGGTACTTGTAACAAGTAAACAAGAACAATAAGAAATTTCATTAAAAGAACAAGATAACTAAGCAAACAGAACTAAAAACTCAAAGATAAACCAATCAAAGAAAAACCAAACAAACTATAGAGGGTCTCCAACAGAATCTCCATTATGACCAATATTAAGATCAATATTGGACTCATCCATTTTCGCTTTTGCGTATGCTACTCCCTCTTTTTGTTCAGCAAAGAAATGTATTCCAACTTCCAACAACAACTCATACTCAGCCACTTAAGCTTAATAAAATGCAATAACTTCTCTTGTGATTTGGATTTGTTGTCGTCCAAAATTTATTTGGGCTTGAATGTGGAAGGTATAGAGCACAATATACTCAGAAGGTTTTTCCCTAGAAACAGATTTAGCTTCAACTGATTTGGTTCTAGATGATGAAACACCCATGTAGCTAACATCTTGAGCAACATTAGAGGAGACCATGGAAGATATATTTTCATGTTTCCTTTGAAATATGCAGGTGCTATATTCAGATGGTCATCCACATCAGAAAATTCTTTAAATGACACTAACTTCTAAATTCATTTAATTTACAGTAGTTTTTTTCTTTTCAAAACAATATTCTTAAATCCTAAACCATCCATAATTAATTAATCATAAATAAACTAGCATAAATAGTCAAATAAATGAATTCCATAATATCCATAACCATTCATCCGAAATAAGTATAATAAGCAACAAAAGTCTAAATTTAAACTCAATCAATTCCGGCATCCTATCCGTCTATAAATAAAAGACATAAGCCATAAAATCATTAAAATCACTAACGTATGCAGATTTTCAAGGTCCTCGTGTATGCACTGCGCCTCCCAGATGACTCGATAGTCCACAACTCACGACTCAATATCATCATTATCTGAGATCATTCAAGCCTAGTGAGCCTAATGACTCAGCATGCTCAACCCTTATATAGCAAGTGCATCATATGCGTAAAAAATTACTAAAAATAGCAAACACGAAACCTTAAAAAATTTGCAACTTTTCAAATCATACATAAATATGAACTTTTTCCATAAAAATAACATTTTTAATTGAATTCCGATCCTCGATAGTGACAACATTCACTCGATTGATCAATCTATAATTCATAGTACTAGGTCGTCAGGTTCAACGTCCACTTCTTCAATAACTTTACCGTTCAATTTTTCAACGAATCCATTATTATTGAGATTCCCGTTCCCGTTTTCGACGGTTCACTCCCTTTTCATGGCAAGGTCACCGTTCCCGTTTTTAACAGATCCCTTACTACTTTTACGTCACGATCAACTCACATTTCTCAAAATATTTTCCTTTACTTTATCATTTCGTAAAAAACATGCATAACTTTCCATATTTTTTAAAACTTCCAAAAAGTAGTTTATATCATTTGTATACGTCGAGACTGCTAAAAATAACATAAACATGCGGATACGTTAAAACTTCTGAAAATAGCATATATCATGCATATACCTTAAAACATTGAAAAATAACATTTAACATGATATGAAATGTTTTAGGAAGTTGCAAACCGCCCTCAACTTTCCGCGAACCGACTGCACACGATTCAACTCTAAACTTACCCGGACGACCCCGAACTTTGATTTAATGGTAACGACTTGATTTCATAATTATAAATATACAAAAAATGTCCAGAATCTTTTTGGAACTTGATTTCATAATTATAAATATACCAAAAATGTCCAGAATCTTTCTGGAAATTTCACCTTAGGACCTACGTTTCAAAAACGACTCGATTTGATTACCAAATGACTCTTTCATCCTCGTTTTTGTGTTTTTGGGCAAACAAATGACCATACTATCCTTCTGACTCGAACCAACCCGAGACCAGACCCTTGTTAACATCGCAAGACTCAATTTAAGCTACTAGAATTTCCAAGCCCCCAGCCAAAACCGAAAATTGAATCAAAATTATAACATAGGACCATTACGACTCTATTTTGACACGTTTGGATAAATTACGACCCCAAACGGATCACGACTCAAAACTACTTCGAACCAAGCCCTAGACCTCTTCTTTAGAATCTAATTAAGACAATATTCAGGCCCTTATGGACTCAGACAAGTCGTTCTGAGCCCTATACTCCACGCATCAGCAACGCACCGCACGCGCCTCTAGCGCGCAGCAGGTCTCGCACAGACAAGCAGCTGTTGTATCCTTTGGATTGACTCTTGGCTCACACCAGCCACTCTCTAGGACCTTAAAACATGTACCTAGCCCCTGTTCCAGGCCCTTCCACGTCCACTTATCCCCATGGAACCACACGCACCAAAATAGCCAAGCAAGTGAAATTTTTGGAGTTACGGTTCCAAGCTATACCAGCCCTGACCAAACCATTCCTAGACCTTTTTAGAACCATAAACCTTTCATCAAGACCATGGCTAGGACCCCCTGCAGCCCCCTTCGCATTAGGAGCCCAAGCCGATCACCCTTTGCTCTCGGCCTGCACGGGTTTTGCGTGCTGGGTTTAACAGCCCTTGCGGCTTCCCTTTTCGGCCTTTGTCCCTTCAAAACCTAGTCTTAATCGTTAGACCGACACTTGAATCCTTTGGTTTGCATCTCTCCTTAAACGATTTCCGAACATGTCAAGAATTATTTACAAAACCATGAGATGAACATGCATAAAACTTTAAACCATCATCCTCATGAACTTTCACACAAAAACTCAACCACATGCAATAATATGGATTGAATGGTGCACAAAGAAAGGTTTAAAACATGCCTTTATCGTTTATGCTTACGAATAACGAGCGACGACACAACGAGAGACGAATGGGACTCGCAAAATCCTTCATCTCCTTTGGCGATGGTGTTCGGCAACCCTAGGGTTTGAGTGAGATTTGTGTGTGCTGAATTGTTGAACGAGGAGTGAGAGGTGTTGGGAGGTAGGCTAGGGTTTTTATTTAGTTTCTAAGTGGGCTTCTAGGTTAAATAAAAGCCCTATTATTATTTAATTAATCACCACTAATATAGGTTCATTAAGGAGTTAATTAAATCATTAATTAATCCACTAGAAGTCCACTTGATAATTAAAATATATTGGTTCACTGGTTTCTGGTATCGTAAGTCTGAAACTTCTCTTTTTCTTGCAAAAGTTCGTTACCGATTAAGTTTGTCCCTTACGATTTATAAATTCACCACTTTCCTATTTTGGATCACTAAATCTCGAGTGTCGAATTCTTAAACTTCTAAAAATGGACATTTTATCAAGATTCTCCTCAATTCTCTCGCCTTGGCCGTACATCGCGTATTCTACTGTAGAAAGTTCAAATTCATAACATTCGGTTAAAAATTCAATAAGTCATAAAAATACTCAAACATACCTTTAGGCCACGTATTTAAATAAATTCTAATAATTTTCATGAATGCATGTGGTTAGTGTGTTCGGATTTTTGGGCGTTACAATTCCTCCCCCTTAAAAAAATTTCATCTTCGAAATCAACACTTATCGAAATGTTCTGGGTAGTGACCCCTCATGTCGGTCTCAGTCTCCTAATTAGCTTCCTCATCTGAATGATTCAGTCACTTGACCTTGACCATCTTGATCACTTTATTACGCAGCCTCCTCTCATGTCTGCCTAAGATCTACGTCTGTTTCTCCTTTTAGGACAAGTTTGGAGTAAGCTACAGTGGCTCATAATTTAATACATATGATGGATTTGACATGTACTTGCGGAGCATAGAAATATGGAAGACATTTTGAACTTCAGCTAGATTAGGTGGTAAGGCCACCTTGTATGCCAATGCTCCCACCCTTTCTAAGATCTCGAACGGTCCAATAAAACTCGGACTGAGCTTACCCTTCTTCTTGAACCGCACAACTCCCTTCATGGGTTCTATCTTGACAAAGACGTGATCACCAACGACAAACTTGAGATCTCTCATCCTCTTGTCTGTATAACTCTTCTGTATACTTTGTGTCGTCTTCATCCTATCCCGGATCTTGACTATCAAATCCGCAGTCTGTTGAACAATATCCGGCCCAATCTCAGCTCTCTCTTCGACCTCATCCCAATGAATTGGTGACCTACGCTTCCTCCCATAAAGAGCCTCATAGGGAGCCATATCTATAGACTATTGATAGCTGTTGTTATAGGTAAACTCCACTAACGGTAGCTTCGGCTCCCAACTATCCCGGAAGTCGATCAAACAAGCCCGTAGCAAGTCTTCCAATCTGGATCACTCTCTCCTATTGGCCGTCAGTCTGCGGATGAAAGGTTGTACTAAACAACATTTCGGTCCCGATAGCGGAATGAGACTCTTCCAGAATGATGAATTAAATTGTGGATCTTTGTCAGATATAGTAGACATTGTAATCCCATGCAGTCTGACTATCTCTCAAATATACAGCCCGAAATACTGTGACATAGAGTATGTCGTCTTGAGTGGCAGTAAATGCGCCGATTTTGTCAGAAAATCCACGATCACCAAAATAGTAGTGTATCCCTTCATTGTTTTCGGTAAACCAACCATGAAGTACATCGTAATATTCTCCCACTTACACTCGGAAATAGAGACCGGCCTCATCCACCCCGCTGGTCTCTGATGATCTGCCTTCATCTGGTGACAAGTGAGGCATTCTGACACAAAATTTCAAATGTCCCTCTTCATAGTCGGCCCCAATAGAGTAACTGTAGATCTTTGTACATTTTCGTACTCCCTAGGTGGATAGAGTACGGCGAATCATGTGCCTCTGTCATAATCTCTACTCTCAATGAATCACCACTAGGCACCCATAAACGACCTCTATATTTGACAATGTCGTCCTCCACCAAATACAAAGTACTGCCCTTCGATTCGTCTCTCGTCTTCCACTTCTGCAACTGCTCATCAGTAGACTGTTCATTACGAATGCGGTCTCTCAGAGTGGACTGAACCGTCAAGTAGATAATCTCGATGCATGGCCACTAGCATAAATCTCAAGATAGAACCTCTTACCTCTTTCTGGAGAGGTTTCTGTATTGCTAGATGGCCTACCACTGCTGTCTTCCAGCTCAATGAATGGGCCACCACATTAGCTTTCACGGGTGGTAGCTAATGTCACAATCGCAATACTTAACCAGCTCCAACCATCGCCTCTGTCTCGTGTACAGCTCCTTCTGAGTAAAAAAAATACTTGAGGCTCTTGTGATTGATGAAAACATTGCACTTCTCATCGTACAAGTAATGTTTCCAGATCTTCAATGCAAAACAACTGCAGCTAATTCAAGGTCGTGCGTCGGACAGTTCTTCTCAAGAATCTTCAGCTGTCTTACGCATAGAAGATCACCCTATCACTCTGCATAAGCACGGAGCCTAAACCGAGTTTCGAAGCATCAGTGTATAGAACATAATCTCCTTGCCCGGTAGGCATCGCTAGAACTGGTGCTACATTAAGTGCTTGCTTCAACTTCTCAAAACTGCTCTGACACTCGTCACTCCACACAAACTTTACATTTTTCTTCGTAGAGCTGTCAAGGGCACTGCAATAGACGAAAAGCCCTTGATAAACTTACGATAATAACCAGCCAGGCCTAAGAAACTGCGAATCTTGGATACATTCCTAGGAACTGACCACTCCTTCATTGTAACTTCTACCGTTTTAAAAGTGCGGAAATATTTATTTTTTTTATAAGCTCACATTTTGAAATTAAACATTTAAATAAATTGCATTCATGCAGTCTTACTTAAAAATATCATTTAAAAATAATCATAAGTAATTACCAATAAAATATAACGGAGCAAAAACGAGTAAAAATCCTAACATCAAACAGTAATAAAACAGCGTATAAAATGCTCATATCCTCTCAATAACATAAAATCGTAAATGTGCGGAAAGTCATGAGGTCCTCGGGTCATGTCGCCCACCAAGTATGCCGACTCAAAGTTCAGTACCTCCAGTCCCCTCGACGTCGAACTCACCTGCATCACACACGCCTAGTGAGTCTAAAGACTCAACACACCTGTACCATAAATTAGAAATACCTATACATAGGACACAACATTAAAAAATATCATACATACTCAACATATCTTTCATGAACTTTGAAAGCGTAATGTAAACGTGCCATATGAAATCGTGACGTGTCAAAACCGTTCATCGTTAATCATAATTAATCATTTCCATTGGTGAATTCAGTTCATTAGAATTGACTATCGTTGTAAGGTCCGAAAATTTAATTCACGTAACCTGAATGCATGCAATCTAGAGTTTTATTTTTAAATTATGTGTTTAATTATTTTCATGCATTTTACGCACAATTATTGCATGATAGGATTTATTTCATGAAATTTTAAAGGTTCATGAATTAAAGATTTTTAAGTTGCATTTCGCACTCGAACGAGGAATGGAAACTAGGGAATTTTTAGGAAAAATTATTTTTATTACATGATTAATTTTTATTAATGAATATAAGAGGCTTTAAATGTAATTTTTCAAGAAATGGGCTTTGTTGGGTATTTTTACCCGCTAGAGCATATTTTTTAGCGGTACTCAAATTTTATCGAATCAGGGGACCTTTTGAGGGTTCGACTAATATTTCAAGAACTTACCAAAACGAAATATTTTTCAGGGATATGTTTGGACTTAATGGGCCTACTTTTAAGCTTTTTGGGCTTAAAACTCTTTTTAAACTTTTAATTAGCAATTTAGGGCCCATTAGTTTATTTGTTAACTATTTAAATAATACCTAATTAACCCTAAACCTAATATTATCCACCCCACCAGCCAAAACCCCTTCATTTCATATTTTTTCTCTCGGTTTCAGCAAAAATTTCCTCAAGGAAGCTTCGGCCTTAACAAATTCTTGCAAAATAAATTCTTCCGGCACTCATTCTTCGATCTCCTCGCGTCTATAACATCAAAGGCACGCATTGTAACATTTTTTTGCATCACACTCGTTTTATATGCTACTTAATGGGTTTCTTGCATGAAAACCTTCGATCCAATCATGTGCATAAGAGATTTCGGGTTTCATGTGCTTTTCTTGCAATCCATGTTTGTTGTTCACGTTTTTTTTCCAGTATTTTCGTGCAAGGGCTGCTAGTTCTCGATGCTAAGACCTGTAAATGGTGTCAAGAGGTTGTCTTGGGGTTTAGAACCGTTGTTGATCGCTGCAGAGGGAAGGGCTGAGAGTAATTTTTCAATGGGGTGGCTCGGTTCTTGGGATAATTAGAGTACAGGGGTCAGCTAGCCACGCAGGGACCTAGCCGAGCCTTAGACCAGACCCTGGTGGGTCTGAGACAAGGCTTGGAAGGGCTCAGCACGTGCTGGAGCCAACCCCAAGCACGGTTGATCGAGGAGTAGGAAGTAGCCGCGATACGGCGGTAAAGTAATTCTGTATGCGAGTGTCCCAACTCTCTATAGGATCTCAAAGGGTCTGATGAATCTAGGGCTGAGCTTGCCCTTTTTCCCGAACCTCATCACACCCTTCATTGGTGCGACCTTTACGAAAACATGATCCTCTACTGCAAACTCAAGATCTTGCCGCCTTTGGTCTGCATAACTTTTCTGACGGCTCTGTGCAGTCTTCATCCTGTCCCTAATCCTGGCCACTAAATCTGCTGTCTGCCTGAAAATATCCGGACACAACTCTGCTCGCTCCCCCACCTCATCCCAATAAACTGGAGACCTACACTTCCTTCCGTACAGTACCTCGTATGGAGCCATATCTATCGATGTCTAATAACTGTTGTTGTGTGTGAACTCCACAAGAGATAACTTCGGCTCCCAGCTTCCCTGGAAGTCGATCATGCAAGCTCGGAGTAGGTCCTCCAGAATCTGAATCACCCTCTCTGACTGACCGTCTGTCTGAGGATGAAAGGTAGTACTGAACAGTATCTTTGTACCCAACGCCTGATGGAGACTCTTCCAGAATGTCGTATGGAGCCATATCTATCGATGCCTAATAACTGTTGTTGTGTGTGAACTCCACAAGAGATAACTTCGGCTCCCAGCTTCCCTGGAAGTCGATCATGCAAGCTCGGAGTAGGTCCTCCAGAATCTGAATCACCCTCTCTGACTGACCGTCTGTCTGAGGATAAAAGGTAGTACTGAACAGTAGCTTTGTACCCAACGCCTGATGGAGACTCTTCCAGAATGCAGACGTGAACCTCGGATCCCTGTCTGACACGATGCACACTGGAATCCCATGCAGTCTGACTATCTCTCTGATGTATAGCTCTGCATACTGAGTCATGGTGAATGTCTTCTTGATCGGTAAGAAATGAGCTGACTTACTGAGCTGATCAACAATCACCCAGATGGCATTGAATCCTCCGGTAGTCCTCGGAAGCCCTGTCAAAAAATCCATGGTGATATTCTCCCATTTTCACTCGGAAATAGGGAGTGGTCTCGGCTTCCCTACAGGTCTCTGATGTTTTGTCTTGACCTGCTGACAAGTCAGACACTCGGAGACAAACCCTAGAATATATCACTTCATGCCCGACCACCAATACAGAGTCTGTAGGTCCTTATATATTTTTTTACTCCCCGGATGGATGGAGTATGGGGTGCTCTGGGCCTCGCCCAAGATATCTGCTCGAAGAGTATCACCGTCAGGAACCCATAGGTGGTCCTTAACTATGCCGTTCAAAACTGTATACAATCTCTGGCTCTTAGTCTCGTCCCTCTGTCTCCAATTCTGCAAATGCTCGTCAGAAATCCACCCTGCCCGAATAGTATCCCTCAGAGTCGGCTGTACTGTCAGAGTAGCAAGATTCGTGGCCTCGCCCCTGGCATAAACTGCAAGCTCAAATCTCTTAATCTTAGCGTGAAACGGTCTCTGCACTGACAAATGAGCAATCACTGCGTGATTCATACTCAGAGCGTTTGCAACCACATTAGCCTTACTCGGATGGTAGCTAATGTCACAATCATAATCTTTCACCAGCTCAAGCCACCTCCTCTATCGTATATTCAGTTCTTTCTGTGTGAAGAAGTACTTCTGGCTCTTATGATCTGTGAAAATCCTGCACTTCTCCTCATGCAAATAGTGTCTCCAGATCTTCAAGGCGAATATCACTGCTTCTAGCTCAAGGTCATGAGTCGGATAGTTCTTCTCATGGACCTTCAGCTGTCTGGACGCGTAGGCTATCACTCTGTCCTACTGCATCAGAACCACGCCCAAACCAAGTTTCGATGCATCTGTATAGACCACAAACTCTCGCTGTAACGTACCATACTTTTAAACTACTTGAAATTTGCAGAAAATAAAAATTTTCTTAAATACCAAATGAAATTTCAATTTTCGTTCATAAATCAATTGTTCATCCAAAAATATTTGCTTTAAAAGAGATCACCAATAAAATTTGCTAAAGAAAAATACTCGTTGAAACATTGTAAACAAAACGTGAAATCAGAGTAGTTGAAACATTGCATAAAAATTAAAACATGTGCGGTCCTCGGGTTTAGCCTCCCGCTCAGTCCAAGCCGGCTCACTGGTCCCCACCTCTCGTCTCCTCAAAGTCATCCTCACCTGCATCGATCAAGTCTAGTGAGTCTAAAGACTCAACATGTATAAACTGAAAGTAACGAGTACTACGTAATAAAATCACGTGCAACTTTAAAATAGAACGTACATACTTGAACTTGAACATGCATATAAAAGCTTGAACATACATACATATCATAGACGTGCCATAAACGTAAAATTTTTCTTAAACATGCCTGCATCGTTCATACTTGAACATAGATGAAATTCATCATTTAGCGTAGAGGCATGTTTCAAAGCATGTGACCCATACATAAATACGTCTGATCAGCTTAAACCACAGTACTGGGCTGACAAGAAAAATCCACTGTCACATACATGAGATCCCCGTTCTTGCTTTAACGGGTGGATTGGTCCCTGGTCATGCTTTACCGCTTTCCAATCTCATACATAATTTGGTCACAAGACATTTAGCATACCTCAAAAACTTAAAAATATTTTCTTTCCACGTCGAACATACTTATTTGGCATTGAGGGATTCGTTGGATTTTGTTTGGGGCCATTGCTACACATACTAACATGAGTTCAAACACTTATCTTTCATATCTTAGATGTAGGTACTCGGTTTCGCCACCGAAGTAAATAAATAGCTTATAACATTATAAATACTCGGGACTTGACCTCGTTTAATCAGCGTACTAAACCATGACATAGAACCCCAAAACAAATCATATATTTTATATTCATACCCACAGAACAAATCCTATACTTTATATTCATATTTTTTTAAAAAAAAAAAATTTAAAGGGTGGTACACACACGGGGTCCGGGTGTAATGCCCGGAGTCTTATTTGATAAATTGCGATTATTGATTTATAAATTTTTGTTATTATGGACGGAAAGGATCGGACCGGGAAAGATGAGAAAATAAATGAAATGTGTGCGAGGACAGTACCATTGACACATATGCGCGACACGATGCGCGCACATGCGCGAAATGGGCAGAAGATCTCGCGCATATGCGCGATATGAGTGCACGCATATGCGCGAGTCATATTGGAAGCCAAGTACAATTCCAGAGAACCTCGCGCATATGCGCGGAGATGGGGCGCGCATATGCGCGAGCTGCCGAGAAGCTTATCGCGGAGACCAGTAGGTCTCGCGCATATGCGCCGGTTGAGGTCGCGCATATGCGCGAGACGTGCAGTACATACAAGAGGCCACACGTCCCTTATCATGCAACGTGTATATATATATATACATATAAGTATTGCATTGTTCTTCAGAATCTTCAGAAAGAAAGGGACGAGAAAAATTCGCAAAAATTCTTACGCCTTTATATTTCGATCCGTCCGTTAGATTTTGAATCCGACTTCAGTACTGTGTTCCTACAGACGAGAGCTTTAACTGGCCGTAAGTTTTGTTACGTTTTGTTATCATTTAAAATTATGATATTGCCAGAATCAGATATGATTCATATATGGTGTTTCTGATATGTTAGACATCGTATAATCAAAATCGGATTGAAGAACGGATACCGTATAGAATTGTTATGATTTTCTGAGTTGGATTGATTGAGATATGATATCAGATTTGTATTGTTATTGATTATGAGATGTTGGGATTGATATCCGATTGAGACTATATTGCTGGGTATATCGAGATTGTGCAGTTATGCTGTTGAAACAGAATTTGATTCAGTTCTAATTATATCCAGTACTGATTTGAGTTGTATAGTGATACGATACCCTCGATATTGTTATTGCCAGATTGATATTGACAGGCTTTGAATCTGAGGCGTTGACAAAGTCAGATAGACAGAAAGAAAGGTATAAATCAATGTTGATTCGGGATTGCACAACTCGAGTTTGATTCAACTTGAGTTTTCCAAAATCACATACTGAATTATATTGCATTGATATTTGCAATTCTTGAGATTGATTTTCTTAGTCTATTGTTTTATAGCAGAGCAGGTGTCGAGTCAAGGGCTTATGTGCCTAGTCATTGGCTGATGTGCCAAGTCTTTGGCTGATTCGCCAAGACACTGGATGATTGGTTTATATCGATGTCGCTTAGGAGTTGATTTATTCCTATCACTGAAATTCGATATAGGTGCCCATATCCAGGAACCGGGATCCCTAGATTAGAAATAATTCGAGTCTGAGATGACGAGTCTAGAGTTTTATTTACAGCCTCATATCGATATGTGTCTTTTGAGTTGATACATGATGTTGATATATGTTTCATGCTTTTATATATGCTTTTATATGACTGCATGTTTACATTGTTTATACTGGGATATATTTCTCACCGGAGTTATCCGGCTGTTGTCTTCTTTGTAAGGCCCGAGAATTCGGTTATCAAAATCAGACTTGTTTTGTTGGTAATTAAGTTGATTGTATATGCACTGTATTGGACCGGAAGAGAAGAAAAAGTAGATGCAAATTTTGGTGTGAGATGAGCTCGGTGCATATGCGCCACCAGATCGGCGCATATGCGCCACCAGATCGGCACATATGCGCGAAAATTACAGAAGCATCGGCGCACATGCGCGAGATAAGGCGCGCATATGCGCGACCTGTCCAGAAACTTTGACGCATATGCGCGAGATGAAGCGCGCATATGCGCGAGTGGTTAAAATCCGAGACCCGTAGGTCTCGCGCATATGCGCGGATTGTGTCGCGCATATGCGCGAGACGTGTTATGTGAAGGAGTGAGCCACTTGCCTTGCATGCACGAGATATATACATATATATATATATGTATAAATCAATTGTTCCTTCAGTAAGGAGAAGAAAGAAGTACGGAGAAGCCTGCAGAACTTCATACATCTTTTGCCTCGTAGATTTGAGTGTTACGCAAAATCCGTCCGTCTGTTTTTGAATCTGATTACAGTACTGTGTTCCTATCAACGCAGGCTACAACTGAACGTGAGTTTTATTACGTTTAGACATGATTTGAAATTATGATATTGTCAGAATTTAATATGAATCAGATATGATGTTTCTGCTACAGTAGGCATTGTATAATTGAAGTCAGATTAAAGAATAGACTGGTTATACAATTGTTATGATTTTCAGAGTTTAATTGATTGAGATTTTATATCAGAGTTGAGTTATTACTGAATTTATGTGTACCGATATTGAGATTAGGAATTGTATTGATACTGATTATGAATTCTGGTAGTATCTCTGTGATGTTGAGATTGACGGGGTTATCGAGACTGTATCGTTATGCCGTCGAAACATCAGTTGATTTAGATTGATCAGATTCAGTAATGATTTCGATTGTATCGTGATATCGTTGATATGAAATAGATTGTACCTTGTTCAGATATGGATCAGATTATATACTGATTTGAGTATTGATCAGAACATGTTTTGAATCAATTTATATACTGATATTGTATTTATGCGATTGTCATTGCCAGACTGGGTATGGACAGATTGGAATACGAGACTTCGTCTTCATCAGACCGAGAAGAGAACGGTGTAAATTGATGTTAATTGGGAGATCGACTTGAGTTAGATTTAACTCGAGTTTCCCTAAACCACATACTTGTATGGTATTGTTTTTATACCTTTGTGTTTTAATGATTATGTAATTCTATTGAATTAGAAGTAGAAAGCAGAGAACTATTGAGTGAGAGTCACTGACAGAGGGGTTAGATTTTGACAGTATAGTCACGGACCCATTGCACATTGTCAGACTAGGCTTAGTCTTGGTAGATATGCCAAGGCACTGGACGTTTGGGGTATCGATATGCTTAAGATACAGACATTGTTCTTATTGTAGATTATTTGATACAGCTAGACCAAAGTCCAGAAATAAGAACGCACCGCCACCGCGACTGGTAGTAGTAGGTGGGAGACTTGTTACGTTCTTATTCACCGGGATCCCTAGATTAGAATGAGAGATGAGTAGAGTCTTAGATATCGAGACTAGAGCTTGATTACAGAGTTGTATTGATTTATGTTTCGTAGAGTACGATTCAGATATTATTTACAGATTGGTATTGATACATGTTGTTTGATTATGCTACATGTGATAAGATATAATTCATACTTTTATGTTAATTCAGTTAACTGCATGTATACATTATTTATACTGGGATTTATTCTCACCGGAGTATCCGGCTGTTGTCTTGTTTGTATGTGTGCATGACAACAGGTGGGGCAGGATCAGGGTCAAGAGGATGATGAGAGATCGAGATTAGAGTGGTGATTCCGGACTTGGATGTAGACTTGGTTTAATACTGGAAATTAGTATTTGAACCTTAGACTAGTTTGAATAATTGTTGTACATTATTGTACTTTTATACTGAGATGTATATTAGTTAAATTACATTACGTTCCGCACTTATATTTTAAAAAGAAAAATTTTTAGACACTGTTTATCTCAATTGATAATTAAATCCCAAAGATGATTAAGAAGATGATTAGCGTCCGGGTCCTCACAACAGGTGGTATCAGAGCGATAGATCCTTTAGACTGAGATAGAAGAGAATGAGCGGGGTAGATTGAGTTTTCTTTCCTTGCATGTGATTGCTAGCATGAGATTTATTTTAATGTTGATTTACATTATGTATACTAGCATGATACTATGATTTACTGCTTTGAAATACATGTTTACCTGATTATCCGATTTGAGTTGGTATTATGTATTATTGAGTATGAATCAGATCTGATTCATGATCAGCAGTAAGATGATCCGAGAAAGAATGGAACATGTTTTTAGTATTTGGGTTACTAATGGTTTTGGTAATCAGATATACCTCCTCGAAGAATTCCAGAAAGGGATAGTATTTCGACTGAACAGATAGATGTATCAGAAACTCAGATGAAAATACAGTTGGAAGAGTTTCAGTTATTTCAGCTGTCGATTCTGAGTGGTATCGAGACGTCTGAAGATTGTGAGAACTGGTTTGATGACATAGAAATACTGTTTGATTTGCTTAAGTATTCTGATGAATAGAGAATTAAATTGGTGCCCAACCACTTACGAGAGGCCGCCAGGAGTTGGTGGATTACAATCAAGGGAGTAGTAGAACAACGTGGTACTGTGACCACGTGGGAAGTCTTTAAAACCGAATTCTATCGAAGATTTTTTTCAGTTTCGTACCGAGAAGATAAAAGAGCAGAGTTTGAGAATTTGAGACAAGGCCAACTGAATATTGAAGAATATGTTGCTAAATTCTCTACTCTACTGCGTTTTGTTCCTCAGATAGCTGGGAATGATGAAGCTGTAGCTGAGCAGTTCATCAAAGGATTGAATTCAGAGATAATTGCATTGATAAATATGCAGCGATCTTACCATTTTGCGGATACTTTGAGTAGGGCAAAGAGAGCTGAGGTGAGTCTGATTCGACAACGAGAAAGGTTAGATGTGATTCAACTCCCGACACAGCAACTCCCTCTTAGATTTGATAAAGGCAGTACGAGTGGAAAGCAAGATTTGCTGAAAGCTCGAAAGAAACAGTTTAAGAAGTTAGGGAGCGGACTGAGTGGTTGTTCTAGCTCCAGTGGTTCCAGCCCGAGTTATACTGGAGTATATTGCAGAACTTGCGGAGGGAAACATCCCACAGAGCAATGCCAGGGAGTGACTAGTAGTTGCCATATTTGTAGACAGCCGGGACACTTTGCGAGAGTTCGTCCTCAGAGAAGTTCCCGAAGATTTTAGGGAGCAGAAGACCGAGGAACAGACACAGGACAAACCTGATGATATAGTGGCAGGTACTGTTCTTTTATGATTATATTTCATAGGTATTGGTATATACTAATGCATTCCCTACGATTATCTTTGATTGAGTTGCATTGAGATATGCTGTATCTGTTGAGTCTGTTTGTACTGTAGTATTGATTCCCTTACTTTTTGGGAAAGAAAGATTGATATCAGAGATTTCTGTGAAATATTGTATACTACAGTAAGATGAGAATGAGGTCGAGTTGGATTATGATGTACTTGTGTTTTCTGATTTGACCGTATTATTGATATTAATATGCTGAACAAGTATAGAACTATTGTAGATTCCTTCCAGAAAAATATAAGATTCAGACCAGATAGGGCTGATGAGTAAAAAATTTCACGGTAAGGATTCTAGATCTAGAATTCCTTTGATATCTGTATTGTTTATGACTCGATTGATACATAAAGGAACAGATGGTATCCTTATGTATTCAGTAGACATGCTGAAATCGAGCCTAGTATTGGCAGATTTGTCAAGTGATGTACGAGTTGGTTGACGTCTTCCTAGATAAGATTTTGGATTTGCTTTATATCAGGAAGATAGATTTCAGAATTGAATTTATACCAGGTACTATTTGTGTTTTAGAATTCAGTACAGAATGATATTGAATGTACAGAATGTCACTGAATGAAGTGAAAGATCAGTAGAAGAATACCGGCCAGGAGTTACATTTGATTTAGTGTTTCTTTGTGGCATGTTTCAGTATGTTCAGAGATATTCTGATGATTTCATGTTCGTTGTATCTATGATATTTTGATATATTTGCAGCATCTGATTGATTGAATCGAATATCTGAAGATTGTATTGAATACTCGGAGAATTGTGATTATTGTATACAGAAATTATTCAGATAAGAATCTTGCTTGAAACAGATTGTAGTCAGAATATGTGATATCTGAAGTCAATATACCGATTGATTTTGACACAGTTGAGATTGTGATCAGTGACTGAGAACGATACCGATATCAGAAAGATCAGAAATTTCAGAAATGTTAGAAATTTATTTGTCTGAGTTGGCAGATTATCTTATCCGATTATGTTTTGAACTGGTTGGGAATTTTTAGTGTGGGACCCGGACGCTAATCAGTTCTTAATCGTCATCAGAATCAATTTACTAATCAAGTAATTAGGGTCATAAATTTTTTTTCTTTTTTTTAAATGCGGAATGTAGTGAAATCAAACTAATATACAACTCAGTATAAAATAAAGTACAAGTCCTGTACCGTCTACAAATCAGTAAAAACTAAGGTTCAACATCTAATTATCAAGTGCCAAAACCCTATATACATCAAAGTCCGAAGTCTCCACTCTATCACGATCTCTCCTCATCTCCTGGACCCTGATCCTGTCCCACCTGTTGTCATGTACACATACAAACAAGACAACAGCCGGATAATTCCGGTGAGAATATAATAATCCCAGTATAAATCAACGAAACATGCAATCATATAACCAAATATAAAGCATGTAACAGATAACAGCAATATGTATCAAAATCTGAAACATAATCAATATCAGACTGTCTACAATACTCGTAACTCTACAATTCAGACTAGACTCAATCCTAGTCTAGGGATCCCGGTTTCCAGAAGTTTGGCATTCCCATATCGACCAATAGTAATAGAAAAGACTCCAGTTCTATCCACGTCGATAGGGTATCGATCACCAGTAATAGAAGAAGCTCTGATTCTATCCACATCGATATAGTATCGATCACCAGTAATAGAAGAAACTCCGATTCTATCCACATCGATATGATATCGATCACCAATAATAGAAGAAGCCACATTTCTATCTACATCAATAGCCAATCATCCGGTGACAGACTTTGGCACTATCGCCAATACACTATCTTGTGACATCGTGCAATGTGCCCGTGGCGATCCCGCCACTATCAGGCACTTCTGTCACAAGATTACTCGTCTAATACCTGCTATCTATAAATCAAGAGAACAAGTACAACAATCAAATCAATGCAAATATCAATGCAATAAAGTAAAGTATGTGGTTTAGGGAAACTCAAGTCTAAACCGACTTAAGTAGATCTCCCAATACCACATTGACTTATACCTTTCGTTTGTAGTCACTGTCTGAAGCTATCTCAGTTCTGAACTCAAGACTGTCTTTGTAACAATCCATAACCAATATAATCTATAATCCAGTTCCAATTCAAATCTGTCCGGTATAAATCAATATACCCTAAAAAAATTCATAACAATTCCATAATCAGTCCGTTTCTCAATCTGACTTCGATTCTATGACGTTTGACATGTCAAGAACATCATATATGACGTGTATTCAATTCCAACAAAATCATAATTTCAAAACATGTAAAAACGTAGTAAAACTTATGTCCAGTTGTAGCCTACGTTGCTAGGAACTCGGTACCGAAGTCGGATTCAAAATCAGACGTACGGATTTTGCACAAAAGGCGTAAGGATTTTCTATAACTTCACAGAGACTTTTCTCGACTCTTTTCTCGGAAATAATGAAGGAGGAACGAAGCTTTGTTACATATATATATATTGCATTCACGCATGTAAAGCAAATGGCCGATCCTACATGCAACACGTCTCGCGCATATGCGCGACATCTACCGGCGCATATGCGCGAGACCATATGTCTCGGCGCGTGATGTGGACAGTGCCTCGCGCATATGCGCGCCCTCATTCGGCGCATATGCGAGAGGTACTCAAATTTCTGCCCAACTCTCTGCCACCCTCGCGCACATGCGCGGGTTCAAGTCGCGCATATGCGCGAGGTCCTCTGGACATTTCGCGCATCTGCGCCATGCTGGTCGCGCATATGCGCGAGAGCTCATCCTCGCACATACATCTTTTTACGCATTATCTCAAATCGGGTCTCGGTTAATCCTTTCATAATCACATAAAATTTTAAATAAATCATCGTTAATTACATTGATTAATTCTCGGGCATTACATTTCTCCCCCCCCTAAGATATGATTTCGCCCCCGAAATCACAGACAATCCATCATATCAATAAGAAGGTATGTAATAAAACTGAACAGAAATTTACATCAGTAAAATAATGCTGGGAATTCTTGTCTCATATCTGATTCAGTCTCCCAAGTGGCTTCTTCAACGCCATGACAAGTCCATTGTACTTTTACCAATGGAATCATCTTCGTTCTGAGCTGTTTTTCCTTACGATCGATAATCCGGATCGGTTTCTCAACATAACTCAATGTCTCATCCAGCTCGGTCTCGTCGGGTTGAATAACATGTGAATCATCAGGGAGATACTTCCGCAGCATTGATACATGAAAGACATCATGTATTCCAGATATTGAAGGCGGCAATGCTGTCGATAGACACGATCTCGTATCTTTTCAAGAATTTCATAAGGACCAACATATCGTGGAGACAATTTTCCTTTCTTCCCAAATCTAACCACACCTCTGAATGGAGAAATCTTCAAAAATACTCGATCTCCAGTCTCAAATACCAACGGTCTACGTCGAAGGTTGGCATATTTGGCTTGTCGGTCCTGTGCTGCCTTCATTTTCTTCTGAATTAGTTTCACTTTTTCAGTCATATCTCTGATCATGTCAGGTCCAGTCTCAGGAACTTCAGAGATATCATCCCAATAAAGAGGGGATCGACATTTCTTTCTGTACAACGCTTCGAATGGTGCCATCCGATACGGAGCCCTCGAAATCGGAACTAGTCCCGGCATCAACTCAATGCTGAAGTCTATCTCTCGAATCGGAGGCAATCCAGGAATCTCATCTGGAAAGACATCAGCAAACTCACACACCACTGGCAAGTCCGCCAATGATGGGCTCGATTTCAGTAAATCAACTGAATATACCAGGAATCCATCCGCTCATTTATGCAATAATCGAGTCATATTTATTGCAGATATCAAAGGAATTCTAGCTCGAGAACCCTTACCGTAAAATTTCCACTCCTCAGCCATTTCAGGTCTGAATCGAACAATCTTGTGGAAACAATCGACTGTAGCCCTGTACTTGGTCAACGTATCGATACCGATAATACAATCAAAGTCAGATATCCCAAGCACAATACAGTCTAACTCAATTTAATGCCCATCATACTGCAGTATACACGATCTAACAGATTTCACTGATATCAAACCCGTCCCCAAAGAAGAAGAGACAGACACTACCGCAGATAATGACTCAATAGGCAAAGAATGCATCAAAGCAAATCGCTCAGATATAAATGTATGGGATGCACCAGTATCAATCAATACATAAGCAGGATAACTAGAAATAAAACAGTTACGTGCAACAACATCATCAGGTGCATCCTGTGCCTGCTCCTCAGTCAAAGCGAACACTCAGGCCTGCTGTCTAGGAGGCTGGCTCGCTATCTGGCTTCCTCCTGGCCTCAGCTGTGACTGAGTAGGCGGTGCTGGCTGGAAGGAATGAACGGCAGCAGATCTTCTCCCTGTCTGAGCCACTGATCTAGATGACTCAGCGGCCTGGGATCCCTGGGCACTTCGCTGTGGACACACTCGGGCAAAGTGTCCATGATGTTTACAAATGCGGCAGTTGCCGAACACTCCTCGGCACTGCTCAGTGGAATGCTTCCCCCCACAAGTGCTACAGTAAGATCCTGTATAACTCTGGCCTTGACCAATCTGTCTCGAGCTACTCGAACTGGATGAGCTACTTCCAGATTTCTTGAATTGCTTCCTCTTAGCTCTTAGGAAATCTTTCTTCCCACTACCACTGCCGCTTTCATATCGAGAAGATGGTGGAAACATCTGTGATCTTGGTGCTGCAGGCACAAACGAAGCCTCTTTCTGTCTCATCAGACCGGCTTCGGCTCCCTTGGCTCGGTTCAAGGCATCAGTAAAATTGTTTGGCCTCCCGGTATTAACCAAGGTAAATATTTCAGGATTTAGGCCATTTATAAACTGGTCCGCAACGGCCTCATCATGTTCAGCTATGTGGGGAGCAAATCGGAGCAGTGTAGAGAATTTGGCCACATATTCCTCAATGTTTAGCTGGCCCTGCCTCAAGTTGGCAAACTCGGCTCCCTTGTCCTTTCTATACGACACTAGAAAGAACCTTTGATAAATTCATTTCTAAAGACATTCCAGGTGATAGTCGTACCTCATTGTTCCAAGGCCCGCTTTGTGGTAATCCACCAGTTCTTTGCCACATCATGTAACTGGTGCCCTATCAGTTTCACCCTCTTCTCATCAGTATAGTCCAAGGACTCAAACAACATCTCGATATCATCTAACCAACTCTCGCATTCCACTGAATTCTCCGTACCCTTCGGAGTGGGTGGATGGAACGACTGAAATCTCTTTAACAAGGTCTCCATTGGAGTGGCTGTAACGTCCATTGGAGGATTTGAAGTACTACCCTGTTCAGGTACTCTTCTCGGAGGCATATCTGATAATCAAAAGGATTAGTAATCCCAATACACAAATATGTTTCAGTCCTCCTCCGATCATCTTACTGCTGATCCAGAATCGGTGCTGATCCATTCACAATAACACATGTTTTCAAATCAAGTCAGATAAACAGATAAACATGCATTATAAAGCAGTAAATCATGCTAGCAATCAAAAGCAGGAAAGAAAACCTCAATCTACCCCACTCACTAGCTCTTATCTCAGTCTCAAGGATCTATCGCTCTGATACCACCTGTTGTGGGGACCCGGACGCTAATCAGTTCTTAATCGTCATTAGGATCAATTTACTAATCAAGTAATTAGGGTCATAAATTTTTTTCTTTTTTTTTTAATGCGGAATGTAGTGAAATAAAACTAATATACAACTCAGTATAAAATAAAGTACAAGTTCTGTACCGTCTACAAATCAGTAAAAACTAAGGTTCAACATCTAATTATCAAGTGCCAAAACCCTATATACATCAAAGTCCGAAGTCTCCACTCTATCACGATCTCTCCTCATCTCCTGGACCTTGATCCTATCCCACCTGTTGTCATGTTGTAAGGCTCGAGATTTATTAGTCTTCATTGATGTGATATTCGGAAGATATGAGTATGCATGACATGTAATGAGAAGCACTAAATGAGATTATGAAGTGTTGCATGAAATATAGACCGCACCCGCGGTAAGGAAAGGACCGCACCCGCGGTTGAGCTCATGAATTGTGGAAGAATTACAGTAGCATGAGCGCACCCGCGCTACGAACAAGACCGCACCCGCGGTTGATGGACAGAGAGTTGGAGATTAATTACGGAAGTGACACCGCACCCGCGGTGCTAGACAGACCGTACCCGCGGTGCTAGACAGACCGCACCCGCGGTGTTGTACCAGTAGGGTCAGCGCACTCGCGTTAAAAGACAGAGCGCACCCGCGGTCGAAGCTTTCGGAAAAGTTGATGTTTATCATTACACTGATCGCACCCGCGGTTAGGGAATGAGCGCACCCGCGGTGCGACGTGCAACATGAAAAATAAGCCACGTTTCCTCGTGTTTCATGCAGTATATATATAAGAATTGCACACCTTTCCTTCAAAAAATTCAGAAAAGGGTCGAAGCTTTGAGAGAAAAATCCTTACGCCTTCGTAGATTTGTGATTGTGAAAGATCAGCCCGTTAGAATTGTAATCCGATTTCAGTATGGTGTTCCTATCGATGCAGGCTACAACTGGACGTAAGTTTCGTTACGTTTAGACATGATTCGAATTTATGATATTGTCAGAATTGAATATGAATAAGATATGATGTTTCTGCAACAGTAGACATGGTATAACTGAAGTCAGATTAAAGAATAGACTGTTTATGAAATTGCTATGAATTTCAGAGTTGAATTAGTTGAGATTCTATATCAGAGTTGTGTTATTATTCAAATTATGAGTTGTACTGGAACTGGTTACGAATTCTGTATTATATCTGTGATGTTGAGATAGACGGGGTTATCGTGACTGTATTGCTATGCCATCGAAACATCAGTAGATTGATATTGATCAGATTCAGTAATGATTTCGATTGTATCGTGATATTATTGAAATGAAATATTGATTCCTATGTGTATTGAAGTGTACTAGAGCTTGATAGAATGTACATTGATGATGCCATTTTAGATTTGTATTGGCGACTTTGACATCGAGACTTCGACATCGACAGAGATTGTGCGACGAAAGGTATAATTCATGTGAATTCGGGAGATATGACTCGAATCAGACTTGGTTGGAGTTTCCCTAAATCACATACTAGATTTATTATTTGTATCTGATTATGATTATGTCTTGTCTATAGATTTATATTCAAGCATTGAAATAGGAGAGTCATTGGCAGACTTGCTAAACTAGACGTTCGGTGGTATCGACGCTTCGGATCAGATTCAATCCGATTGTAGACATTCGATACAGACAGGACCGAAGTCTAGGAATAAGACGTACAGTTACCCCGATTGGGAGGGTAGGTGACAGACAGTGACGTCTTATTCACACCGGGATCCCTAGAGTTAGAGTTGAGTCGAGTCAAGATATGAATTGAATTGAGTAGCATGCTTATTTATTTTGATTTCAGACATTTTGTTATTGCATGCTTATTTTGATTTGGTTTCCTAGACTATGAAACCTATTGTTATGAATTTTATGCATGATAATATGCTTTATGAATTATATGATGTATATGCATGTATACATGTTTTATAATGGGATTTATTCTCACCGGAGTATCCGGCTGTTGTCTTGTTTTGTATGTGTGCATGACAACAGGTGGGACAGGATCGGGGTCAAGAAGATGATGAGAGAAGATGAGTTAGAGTGGTGATTCCGGACTTATTGTAGACTTGGTTTAATACTTGAAATTTAGTAGTTAAACCTTAGACTAGTTTGCACTAGAAGCATTTGTACAAGATTTGTATTATTATACTGGTTTGTATAATAGATTGATTCCATTACCTTCCGCATTTTAAAAGAAAAATTTTTAGACCCTGTTTATCTTAATTGATAATTAAATCCCAAAGATGATTAAGAAGATGATTAGCGTCCGGGTCCCCACAACATGTACACATAAAAACAAGACAACAGCCGTATAATTCCGGTGAGAATATAATCCCAGTATAAATCAACGAAACATGCAATAATATAACCAAATATAAAGCATGTAACAGATAACAGCAATATGTATCAAAATCTGAAACATAATCAATATCAGACTGTCTACAATACTCGTAACTCTACAATTCAGACTAGACTCAATCCTAGTCTAGGGATCCCGGTTTCCAGAAGTTTGGCATTCCCATATCGACCAACAGTAATAGAAAAGACTCCAGTTCTATCCACATCGATAGGGTATCGATCACCAGTAATAGAAGAAGCTCTGATTCTATCCACATCGATATAGTATCGATCACCAGTAATAGAAGAAACTCCGATTCTATCCACATCGATATGATATCGATCACCAGTAATAGAAGAGTTACGATTCTATCCACATCGATACAGTATCGATCACCAGTAATAGAAGAAGCCACATTTCTATCCACATCGATAGCCAATCATCCGGTGACAGACTTTGGCACTATCGCCAATACACTATCTTGTGACATCGTGCAATGTGCCCGTGGCGATCCCGCCACTATCAGGCACTTCTGTCACAAGATAACTCGTCTAATACCTGCTATCAATAAATCAAGAGAACAAGTACATCAATCAAATCAATGCAAATATCAATGCAATAAAGTAAAGTATGTGATTTAGGGAAACTCAAGTCTAAACCGACTTAAGTCGATCTCCCAATACCACATTGACTTATACCTTTCGTTTGTAGTCACTGTCTGAAGCAATCTCAGTTCTGAACTCAAGACTGTCTTTGTAAATTTGAAATGACATACCGGGAATACTAATATCAATATTCCATTCTCAATTCAATACTGAATCTAGTTAATCTGGATTTAATTGAAAACCAACGGCATAACGGTACAATCTCAATATTCCCGTCAATACAACATCACCAGATAACAGTTACAATCCATAACCAATATCCAATATAATCTATAATCCAGTTCCAATTGAAATCTGTCCGGTATAAATCAATATACCCTAAAAAAACTCATAACAATTCCATAATCAGTCCGTTTCTCAATCTGACTTCGATTCTATGACGTTTGACATGTCAAGAACATCATATATGACGTGTATTCAATTCCAACAACATCATAATTTCAAAACATGTAAAAACGTAGTAAAACTTATGTCCAGTTGTAGCCTACGTTGCTAGGAACTCGGTACCGAAGTCGGATTCAAAATCAGACGGACGGATTTTGCACAAAAGGCGTAAGGATTTTCTATAACTTCACAGAGACTTTTCTCGACTCTTTTCTCGGAAATAATGAAGGAGGAACGAAGCTTTGTTACATATATATATATTGCATTCACGCATGTAAAGCAAATGGCCGATCCTACATGCAACACGTCTCGCGCATATGCGCGACATCTACCGGCGCATATGCGCGAGACCATATGTCTCGGCGCGTGATGTGCACAGTGCCTCGCGCATATGCGCGCCTTCATTTGGCGCATATGCGCGAGGTACTCAAATTTCTGTCCAACTCTCTGCCACCCTCGCGCACATGCGCGGGTTCAAGTCGCGCATATGCGCGAGGTCCTCTGGACATTTCGCGCATATGCGCCCGGCTGGTCGCGCATATGCGCGAGAGCTCATCCTCGCACATACATCTTTTTACGCGTTATCTCAAATCGGGTCTCGGTTAATCCTTTTATAATCACATAAAATTGTAAATAAATCATCGTTAATTACAGTGATTAATTCTCGGGCATTACATTTAGCTTCTAGATAAGTATTTGATACAGATTGTATGGTTTGGGGGCATGTCATCTTTGCAGATAATATAGCATTTGATCTGGGCAACGTGAAGATGTAATCGATTATTCAAACCGAATTAGAGCTAAATTCGAGAATTTCGGCAGTTCAAAGATTTAACCAGAATGTTAAGAACTTAGATTCGATAATCAGAGCAGAACATCGATCAGAGTGGCAGATGTGTGATTTTTACTGTATGAGAATGATTATCGTATGATGTCAAATGTGTCAGATTTGCACGACAGAATTGGATATCGATAGTCAGAACCGAATACCAGGTAGGTATTTTTTTTAATTTATATTATTAACTGATTTGTCTGTACCAAATAGTTCGAATCTGAAATGACAGATAGGGTCAGAAGCGCACAGAAATGGATTCAGTAGTCGTTCAGGTAACAGAAAGTGTATGATAATTTGAACAGACAGTTTTGATATAGACAGATTCAATCAGTTATGATAGAATTATACTGAAAGGTTGGCAGAATTGTACTGATATGTCTGAATTGTCAATAAATGAAGACAGAAAAATAGAAATCATAAGATTTATTACAGAATTTGTATATTTCTGACTAGACCTAGGGATTATATTTCGATGAATTTCGTAATGAGACCACTGCAATACTTTCCAGATTATGATATGATATGATTGTGATTGACAGATTGTTCAATCTATATCTATTAGTTTGTAAAAAATATCGTACAAACATGACCAGAGGACAAAGATCGATGTCAAAGAAATGGTCAGATTGACCAGAATGTTGAAATAGATTATATCAGATTGTGAATTTGGATTGATTTTGTACTTGTGGCAAAGTATACCATAAATTTTCTTATATATTATCCACCGACTGACAGATAGTCAGAGGGTACTATCCAGAGATTGGAAGTTATCCAGGGAGCTGCAGTGCTGGATGCTAGCACTGATTGATATGACATATGGTCGCTGTGTGAATTATTGTATTCAGATTACCAGATGGATAATGAGAAAGTTACAGATGACACATTGTACAATGAGTACTGCAGAGTTCTTTGATATAAAAATAATATCTCAGAGATACCTGAGATAGGATCTGATACGGTCAGAGATATGACAAAGAAAATTGTAACTAATTCAGAAGGGAATGTAGATAGCTCAGACCAGACATACTTAATATGCCAACGTCGGATGGTGACGATTGGTATTTAGGGCCGAAGATTTAATATATCCTGGACTGGGATAAACAGATTTGATAACAGCTGATGATATTGATTTGGTATGAGCTGTTGATTGGTATATACGGATGTTGTATAGCCAATATTGTGAGATTGATTCTGTCAGAGTTATTTCGAAGGGTATTATGATATTATGCTCTTGAATTATTATTCCAATTTAGAATCACTGATCCGTACCAGAAAGATATTTTAGAATGAAGACTATTCTATTATTGAAAATACAGTAAGTTGACAGGGCATCAAAGAGACTATCTGAAAGACAAAAGTTGTCATGAGACTGAGATTTCAGAATGATTTCATTGAAATGAGTTTCTGATTTAAACTCTGTATACATTCCTTCTGATATGTCTGAATTGATAACTTGCGAGTTCGAGGACGAAATCCGATCTAAGAGGGGGAGAAATGTAAGGCCCGAGAATTCGGTTATCAAAATCAGACTTGTTTTGTTGATAATTAAGTTGATTGTATACGCACTGTATTGGGCCGGAAGAGACGAAAAAGTAGATGCAAATTTTGGTGTGAGATGAGCTCGGTGCATATGCGCCACCAGATCGGCGCATATGCGCGAAAATTACAGAAGCATCGGCGTACATGCGCGGGATAAGGCGCGCATATTCGCGACCCGTCCAGAAACTTTGGCGCATATGCGCGAGATGAAGCGCGCATATGCGCGTAGGTCTCGCGCATATGCGCGGATTGTGTCGCGCATATGCGTGAGACGTGTTATGTGAAGGAGTGAGCCACTTGCCTTGCATTCACGAGATATATATTTATATATGTATAAATCGATTGTTCCTTCAGTAAGGAGAAGAAAGAAGTACGGAGAAGCCTGAAGAACTTCATACATCTTTTGCCTCGTAGATTTGAGTGTTACGCAAAATTCGTCCGTCTGTTTTTGAATCTGATTACAGTACTGTGTTCCTATTAACGCAGGCTACAACTGAACGTGAGTTTTATTACGTTTAGACATGATTTGAAATTATGATATTGTCAGAATTGAATATGAATCAGATATGATGTTTCTGCTACAGTAGGCATTGTATAATTGAAGTCAGATTAAAGAATAGACTGGTTATACAATTGTTATGATTTTCAGAGTTGAATTGATTGAGATTTGATATCAGAGTTGAGTTATTACTGAATTTAAGTGTACCGATATTGAGATTAGGAATTGTATTGATACTGATTATGAATTCTGGTAGTATCTCTGTGATGTTGAGATTGACGGGGTTATCGAGACTGTATCGTTATGCCGTCGAAACATCAGTTGATTTAGATTGATCAGATTCAGTAATGATTTCGATTGTATCGTGATATCGTTGATATGAATTAGATTGTACCTTGTTCAGATATGGATCAGATTATATACTGATTTGAGTATAGATTAGAACATGTTTTGAATCAATTTATATACTGATATTGTATTTATGCGATTGTCATTGCCAGACTGGGTATGGACAGATTGGAATATGAGACTTCGTCTTCATCAGACCAAGAAGAGAAAGGTATAAATTGATGTTAATTGGGAGATCGACTTGAGTTAGATTTAACTCGAGTTTCCCTAAACCACATACTTGTATGGTATTGTTTTTATACCTTTGTGTTTTAATGATTATGTTATTCTATTGAATTAGAAGTAGAAAGCAGAGAGCTATTGAGTGAGAGTCACTGACAGAGGGGTTAGATTTTGACAGTATAGTCACGGACCCATTGCACATTGTCAGACTAGGCTTAGTCTTGGTAGATACGCCAAGGCACTGGACGTTTGGGGTATCGATATGCTTAAGATACAGACATTGTTCTTATTGTAGATTATTCGATACAGCTAGACCAAAGTCCAGAAATAAGAACGCACCGCCACCGCGACTGGTAGTAGTAGGTGGGAGACTTATTACGTTCTTATTCACCGGGATCCCTAGATTAGAATGAGAGATGATCGAGTCTTAGATATCGAGACTAGAGCTTGATTACAGAGTTGTATTGATTTATGTTTCGTAGAGTATGATTCAGATATTATTTACAGATTGGTATTGATACATGTTGTTTGATTATGCTACATGTGATATGATATAATTCATGTTTTTATGTTAATTCAGTTAACTGCATGTATACATTATTTATACTGGGATTTATTCTCACCAGAGTATCCGGCTGTTGTCTTGTTTGTATGTGTGCATGACAACAGGTGGGGCAGGATCAGGGTCAAGAGGATGATGAGAGATCGAGATTAGAGTGGTTATTCCGGACTTGGATGTAGACTTGGTTTAATACTGGAAATTAGTAGTTGAACCTTAGACTAGTTTGAATAATTGTTGTACATTATTATACTTTTATACTGAGATGTATATTAGTTAAATTCCATTACGTTCCGCACTTATATTTTAAAAAGAAAAATTTTTAGACACTGTTTATCTTAATTGATAATTAAATCCCAAAGATGATCAAGAAGATGATTAGCGTCCGGGTCCCCACATTGTTTGATGTGTGCATGACAACAGGTGGGACATGATCAGGGTCACGAAGAGAATGAGAGATTCCAGATTAGCGTGGAGATCCGGACTTAGAGTAGAGTGAATTTCAGTACTTGATGTAGTGGCTGAACTCTAGTTGGAATAAATATATGTTGTACATGATTTGTACTTTATGTTGAGGTTTATATCGGATTAATTACTTTACTTTTCCGCATTGTATTTTTTAAAAAAAAATTTAGACCCAGATTAATTAAATGATCCTAATAATGATTAAGAAAATGGATTAGGTTCGGGTCCCCACAGCAGGTGGTATCAGAGCAGTAGGTACCATAGACTGATGTAGGAGCTAGTGAGCGGGGTAGAATGAGTTTTCTTTCCTTGCTCTTGATTGCTAGCATGTGTTACTGTTTTGAAATGCATGTTTACCTGTTTATCTGATTTGATTTGGTAACGTGTATTATTGAGAATGAATCAGAACCGATTCTTGATCAGCAGTAAGATGATCAGAGGATGACTGAAACAGGTTTGTGGTATTTGGTTGCTAATCCTTTTGGTAATCAGATATGCCTCCTCGAAGAGTACTTGAACAGGGTAGTACATCTGCAAATCCGATGGATGTGACAGCAACTCCGATGGAAACACAGTTGAAAAGGTTTCAGTCATTTAATCCGTCAACCCTGAAAGGAACAGAGACTTCTGTTGAATGTGAGAGCAGGTTAGATGACATTGAAATGCTGTTTGATTCCTTGGATTACACAGATGAGCGACGAGTCCGACTGATTGGACACTAGTTGCATGATGTTGCAAAGAACTGGTGGATTACGACAAAGAGAGCATTGGAGCATCGAGGTACGACTATTACCTGGAATGTTTTTAAAGCTGAATTATATCAGAGGTTTTTCCCAGTGTCGTACAGGAAAGACAAGGGGGCAGAGTTTGCCAATCTGAGGCAGGGACAGTTGAACATTGAGGAATATGTGACCAAGTTCTCTACCTTGTTGCGATTTGCTCCACATGTGGCCGAGAATGAGGAAGCTATTGCTGATCAATTCATCAATGGTTTGAACCCCGAGATTTTTACATTGGTGAACACTGGGCGACCGAACAATTTCACTGATGCTCTGAATCGAGCTAAAGGAGCTGAAGTTGGTCTGATGAGACAGAAGGAAGCTTCATATATTCCTCCAGCACCGAGGCCACAGCAACCTCCTCCCAGAACTAAGGGTGGCAGAAGCAGTAGCGGAAAGAAGGATTTCTTGAAAGCTCGAGGAAAGCAGTTCAAGAAATCAGGGAGCAGTTCTTCTGGCTCAAGTGGATCCAAACAGAGTTATACTGGATTTTATTGCAAGACTTGCGGAGGGAGACATCCCACGGAGCAATGCCAAGGAGTATTTGGTAGTTGCCATATCTGCAGGCAGTCTGGACACTTTGCTAGGGTGTGTCCACAGAGAGGTTCGAAGAGATCCCAGGGAGCGGAGTCGTCTGGATCAGTGGCTCAGACAGGTGGATGATCATCCGCTGTACATTCCTTTCAGCCACCACCAACCACTCCTCAGTCGCAGCCAAGGCCAGAAGGGAGCCAGACAGGGAGCCAGCCTCCGAGACAACAGGCCCGAGTATTTGCTTTGACAGAGGAGCAAGCTCAGGAAGCACCAGATGACGTCGTTGCAGGTAACTCTTCCTTATGTGGTTACCATGCTTATGTGTTGATTGATACTGGTGCTTCTCATACATTTATTTCTGAGAGATTTGCATTGAGTCATGCATTGCTTGTTGAGTCATTATCGTCTGTAGTGTCTGTCTCTTCTCCTTTGGGGACATGTTTGATATCGGTGAATTCGGTGAAACATTGTATGCTACAGTATGACGGGCCTGAGATTGAGTTAGACTGTATTGTGTTTGGGTTGTCTGATTTCGACTGTATAATCGGTATCGATATGTTGACCAAGTACAGAGCTACTGTCGATTGTTTCCACAAGATTGCAAGATTCAGACCGGATATGGCTGATGAGTGAAAATTCTGCGGTAAGGGTTCTCGATCTAGAATTTCTTTGATATCCGTATTGTCTATGACTCGATTGTTACAGAAAGGAGTGGAGGGATTCCTTGTCTATTCAGTTGATTTACTGAAGTCGAGTTCATCATTGGCTGATTTGCCAGTGGTATGCGAGTTTGCTGATGTCTTCCCAGATGAGATTCCTGGTTTGCCTCCGATTCGAGATATCGACTTCAGCATTGAATTGATGCCAGGTACAGTGCTGATTTCGAGGGCTCCGTACAGAATGGCATCGATAGAATTGAAAGAGTTGAAAGAACAGTTGGAGGGTCTACTGGCCAAGGGGTATATCAGACAGTGTGTCTCCTTGGGGTACTCCAGTACTGTTTGTGAGGAAGAAAGATGGTTCTATGAGCCTCTGTATTGATTACCGGCAACTGAACAAGGCTACGGTAAAGAACAAATACCCTTTACCTCGTATTGATTATTTGTTTGATCAATTGCAGGGTTCTTCTGTATATTCCAAGATCGATCTGAGATCTGGATATCATCAGCTGAGAGTCAGGGACTCTGATATCTTGAAGACAGCATTCAGAACCAGGTATGGACATTATGAGTTTATTGTCATGCCGTTTGGGTTGACTAATGCTCCAGCTGTATTTATGGGTCTGATGAACCGTATATTCCAGAGATATCTTGATGATTTTGTTATTATATTCATTGATGATATATTGATTTATTCAAAAAATATGATTGAACATGCCGAGCATTTGAGAACTGTGTTGAGAATTCTGAGGGCTGAGAAATTGTATGCAAAACTGTCGAAATGTGAATTCTGGCTGAGACAGGTTGTATTTTTGGGTCATATTATATCCGGAGACGGTATTTCTGTTGATCCTAGTAAGGTTGAGGCAGTGATCAGTTGGCCGAGACCGACTTCTGTGCCAGAGATTCGCAGTTTTATGGGTTTGGCGAGATATTATCGTCGATTTATTAAATATTTATCGAGTATTGCTAAACCTATTACTCAGTTGACTCAGAAGAATGCTCCATTTATTTGGTCTGAAGACTGTGAGTCCAGTTTCCTTGAGTTGAAGAAGAGATTGACAAGTGATCCAATCTTGACCATTCCATCAGGTACTGGTGATTTTGTTGTATATTGTGACGCTTCTCACAGAGGGTTGGGATGTGTTCTGGTGCAGCGAGGCCATGTCATCGCTTATGCTTCAAGACAGTTGAAGCCACATAAGACTCGCTACCCAATTCATGATTTGAATTGGCAGCCATCGTCTTTGCATTGAAGATATGGCGACATTACTTATACGGTGAGAAGTTTGAAATTTATTCTGATCATAAAAGCTTGAAATATCTGTTTTCACAATCAGAATTGAATATGAGACAACGAAGATGGCTTGATTTGCTTAAAGATTTTGATTGTGAAATCAAGTACTATCCGGGGAAGTCCAATGCAGCAGCAGATGCACTGAGTCGAAAAGTATGTTCTTTATCCTTATCGACGATTGGTGTTTCGAATTTGATTGAAGATTGATGTATGTCCGGATTGATATTTGAGACAGATTGTAGACCGCTGAGATTATGTGCTGTTCAAGTTGAACCCGAGCTAATTTTGAGAATTAAAGCGGCTCAGAAAGTTGATCAAAATGTTCAGAATTCGGTGTCGATGGTCGGAGCAGGGCATCGATCTAAGTATCAGGTACGGGATAGTGTACTGTATGTGAATAATCGTCTTGTTGTGCCAAATGTTTCCGATTTGAAACGACAGATATTGTCCGAAGCGCATAGCAGTCGATTCAGTATTCATCCTGGTGGCAGAAAAATGTACCATGATTTGAAAAGACAGTTTTGGTGAAAACAGATGAAAGCTGATATTGCTGAATTTGTATCCAAATGTCTGAATTGCCAGCAGGTGAAAGCCGAAAGAAAAAAACCAGGAGGAATGTTACAGAGCTTATCTATTCCTGAATGGAAATGGGATCACATTTCCATGGATTTTGTGACGAAGCTACCGAGATCCTCCCGAGGTTCTGATGCGATTTGGGTCGTGATTGACAGATTGACAAAATCAGCATGCTTTATTCCATTCAAGATGATGTACCGACATGACCAGATGGTAGAGATATATGTCAGAGAGGTGATCAGATTGCACGGAGTGCCGAAGTTGATTGTTTCAGACCGTGATCCCCGGTTTACTTCGCACTTCTGGGAGAGTTTACAGCAGGCTCTAGGTACGAAGTTACATCTGAGTACCGCATATCATCCACAGACCGACGGACAGTCGGAGCGGACTATCCAGATACTAGAAGATATGCTGAGAGCTGTAGTGCTTGATTTTAGCACTAGTTGGCAGGATTCGTTGCCACTTTGTGAGTTTGCGTACAACAACAGCTATCAGACGAGTATTGAGATGGCTCCGTTTGAGGCGTTGTACGGTAAGAAATGCAGATCCCCTTTTTATTGGGACGATATCTCTGAGGTTACTGAGATTGGACCTGACATGATCAGAGATATGACTGAGAAAGTGAAGCTGATACAAAAAAGAATGAAGGCAGCTCAGGACAGAAAAGCCAAATATGTCAATGTTCGACGAAGACCATTGGTATTTGAGGCAGGAGACCGAGTGTTTTTGAAGATTTCACCTTTTCGAGGAGTTGTGCGATTTGGCAAGAAAAGGAAACTGTCTCCACGATATATTGGGCCTTATGAGATTCTCGAGAAGATAGGAGATCGTGCCTATTGACTCGCATTACCGCCTTCTTTATCAGGAATACATGATGTCTTTCATGTATCATTATTGCGGAAATATCTCTCCGATGCTTCACATATTATTCAGCCAGACGAGGCCAAACTGGATGAGACACCGAGCTATTTTGAAAAGCCGATTCGGATTCTCGATCGCAAGGAAAAACAGCTCAGAACGAAGACTATTCCGCTTTTGAAGATTCAGTGGAGTCGTCATGGCATTGAATAAGCTACCTGGGAGACTGAGTCAGATATGAGACAAAGGTTCCCAGATTTATTTCATTGATGTTAGTATTCTTATTTAACCTCTATTCTCCACTCCTTATTATATCTGATTCGATATCCGATTTGATTGCCTGTGATTTCAGGGAAGAAATCGAATCTTAGGGGGGGAGAAATGTAATGCCCGGAATCTTATTTGATAAATTGCGATCATTGATTTATAAATTGCTGTTATTATGGACGGAAAGGATCGGACCGGGAAATACGAGAAAATACATGAAATCTGTGCGACGACAGTACCATTGACACACATGCGCGACACGATGTGCGCACATGCGCGAAATGGGCAGTAGATCTCGCGCATATGCGCGATATGAGTGCACGCATATGCGCGAGTCATATTGTAAGCCAAGTACAATTCCAGAGAACCTCTCGCATATGCGCGGAGATGGGGCGCGCATTGCGCGAGCTGCCGAGAAGCTTATCGCGGAGACCAGTAGGTCTCGCGCATATGCGCGGAGATGGGGCGCGCATTGCGCGAGCTGCCGAGAAGCTTATCGCGGAGACCAGTAGGTCTCGCGCATATGCGCCGGTTGAGGTCGCGCATATGCGCGAGACGTGCAGTACATAAAGAGGCCACACGTCCCTTATCATCCAACGTGTATATATATATATATACATATAAGTATTGCATTGTTCTTCATAATCTTCAGAAAGAAAGGGACGAGAAAACTTCGCGAAAATCCTTACGCCTTTATATTTTGATCCGTCCGTTAGATTTTGAATCCGACTTCAGTACTGTGTTCCTACCGACGAGAGCTTTAACTGGACGCAAGTTTTGTTACATTTTGTTATCATTTGAAATTATGATATTTCCAGAATCGGATATGATTCATATATGGTGTTTCTGATATGTTAGACATCGTATAATCAAAACCGGATTGAAGAACGGATACCGTATAGAATTGTTATGATTTTCTGAGTTGGATTGATTGAGATATGATATCAGATTTGTATCGTTATTGGTTATGAGATGTTGGGATTGATATCCTATTGAGACTATATTGCTGGGTATATCGAGATTGTGCAGTTATGCTGTTGAAACAGAATTTGATTCAGTTCTAATTATATCCAGTACTGATTTGAGTTGTATAGTGATACGGTACCCTCGATATTATTATTGCCAGATTGATATTGACAGGCTTTGAATCTGAGGCGTCGACAGAGTCAGATAGACAAAAAGAAAGGTATAAATCAATGTTGATTCGGGAGTGCACAACTCGAGTTTGATTCAACTTGAGTTTCCCAAAATCACATACTGAATTATATTGCATTGATATTTGCAATTCTTGAGATTGATTTGCTTAGTCTATTGCTTTATAGCAGAGCAGGTGTCGAGTCATGGGCTGATGTGCCTAGTCATTGGCTGATGTGCCAAGACTCTGGATGATTGGTTTATATCGATGTCTTTAGGAGTTGATTCATTCCTATCACTGAAATTCGATATAGGTGCCCATATCCAGGAACCGGGATCCCTAGATTAGAAATGAGTCGAGTCTGAGATGACGAGTCTAGAGTTTTATTTACAGCCTCATATCGATATGTGTCTTCTGAGTTGATACATGATGTTGATATATGTTTCATGCTTTTATATATGCTTTTATATGACTGCATGTTTACATTGTTTATACTAGGATATATTTTTCACCGGAGTTATCCGGCTGTTGTCTTGTTTGTATGTGTGCATGACAACAGGTGGGACATGATCAAGGTCACGAAGAGAATGAGAGATTCCAGATTAGCGTGGAGATCCGGACTTATAGCAGAGTGAATTTCAGTACTTGATGTAGTGGCTGAACTCTAGTTGGAATAAACATATGTTGTACATGATTTGTACTTTATGTTGAGGTTTATATCAGATTAATTACTTTACGTTTCCGCATTGTATTTTTTAAAAAAAAATTTAGACCCGGATTAATTAAATGATCCTAATAATGATTAAGAAAATGGATTAGGTTCGGGTCCCCACACCGGGTAAGGGTCCTGGTAGGTGCTGGAAATTCGCGTTTTTAAGGAAAAAAGGGACATGGACTCCGTGTCGGGGTCCGGGTAGCCTCTGGACATGGAAACTCACGAAAATTCGCTATCTTATTCATTCACTCTTTCAATCCAAGCCTAAGGACCATGAACCAACACCTCAAGACTCATTCTAGGATGCTATTACACTAATTCAAACCTGTACAAACACCCCAAACGTCCGCAAGCATCGAAAAGCAACTTCAATACAACAATAACCCGTAATTCGACATCATTTCGCTTCCTACGACTTCTATTACATCCAAGCCAATCCCGACCCAAACGAACCACCAAATAACACCTAAACACATCCCATAACATATCTAAATGCAGAAGCACATGCCGGACGATGCCCAACGAAGCCTGCAACAAATAACTTCAAAAACATGTCAAGAACACATTTTCATAAAAGTCGCAGTTTAAGCAGTGCCACGAAAACGATCATAACTCACTCATTTATTATCCAAATATTTCGAATTTACTGTCAAATCAAAGCTATCAAAAATTTCTACGTTTCATATGTTGAATGTTTTTTCCAGAAACTCGATCAAAAAATCGTTGTAATTCAAATGACAGTGAATTACGAGTTTTAGATTTAAAAACGTTTCAAAAATCGATCCAACAATTTTCTGCTCAAACTTTGCACATCACACATGGATTTTTACGCATAATAAACAACACCAGGCATAATATGACGAGATCGACGCAGGAAAAATAGAATATACATGCCTGTTGATGTTTAAAACTCACGATACGGCTATACCGAAGAGAAAACAGCGCAAGGCTTGATCCGGGACGAACGTGGCACTATTTTCTTGAAGAAAAATCAACGAAAACTCATTGGAATATTCAGAGAGGGGCGGCTGCACTCTTGCTCTAGGAACCCTAATAATTTTCTCTCAAAAATTTGAAATTTAAGAGAAGGAAAAATGTGTGGGTGACGTGTAGTTGAGTGTGTGTTAAAGTGTGTGTGTGCGTGTGTTTTAATATAATTAAGGGGAAAGATTGCTTAATTAGGAATTAATAATTCTAATTAAAATGCTAATCAAAATGCTAATAAAATGCTAATTAAAAATGTTAATTCTCACTACTAAGCAAGGTCCCCCTAATTTAAAATAACATGTACATTTGCTAAACTTTAAAAGTTTTAGAATCCTAAAATCACTAAATAAATAAATTAGGCTTTTAAAATACTAAAACTAAGTAAATCATTTGAAATGCCTCATTCTTAACTTAAAATAAAATACCGCGTTTTAAAATTGCCAAACTCGTCCCCGGTCTCTTTTTCTCGATCCCGCATCGAATAATCTTCTGAAACATGAAACTTGAGAAAACGTTTTAACGTGCATCACATAAACATAATAATGTAAAATAATTAAATTAAATAGATCATGCATCGCTATAACAATTTTAAACTTAAATAAACAATTTGACAATTTAATAAATGCATGGGTTTTACGTGTACTGAATTTGAGCTCTACAGTTCCTCCCCCACTTATATAAATTTCGTCCTCGAAATTAATTCTTACCAAACAGTTCTGGGTAGCGGTTCCTCATATCTGGCTCGGTCTCCCAAGTGGCCTCCTCTACTGATTGATTTAGCCACCGGAATTTGACCAATTTGGTCACCTTGTTCCGAAGTTTCCGCTTGTGTCTGTCTAGGATTTGGACAGGTCTTTCCTCATACGACAGATCTGGAGAAAGCTGCAACGGCTCATAGCTCAAAACATGCGAAGGATTTGCTAAGTACTTCCTCAGCATCGAGACGTGGAACACATTGTGTACACCAGCCCGATTCAACGGTAAGGCTACACGATAAGCTAGTGTCCCAACTCTGTAAAAAATCTCAAATGGTCCAATAAACCTCGGACTAAGCTTGCCCCTCTTCCCAAATCTTATAACACCCTTCATGGGTGCTATCTTTACAAAAACGTGATCACCTACGGCAAACTCTAGATCCCTCTCCTCTTGTCAGCATAACTCTTTTGACGACTCTGGGCGGTCTTCATCCTGTCTCGGATCTTGACCACCACGTCTGCAGTCTACTGAACAATCTCTGGACCAAGTTCTGATCTCTCACCGACTTCATCCCAATGAATCGGCTATCTGCACTTCCTCCCATACAATGCCTCCTAGGGAGCCATACAAATAGATGATTCGAAACTGTTGTTGTAGGTAAACTCCACTAGAGGTAGCTTAGATTCCCAAGTCCCATGGTAATCGATTATACAAGCTCGTAATAAATCCTCCAAAATCTGAATCACTCTCTCAGAATGGCCATCTGTCTGAGGGTGGAAAGCTGTACTGAATAGAAACTTCTTCCCATGGCTGTGTGCAAACTCTTCTATAAGGACGATGTAAATATTGGGTCCCTGTCGGACACAATAGAAACTGGGATCCCATGCAATCGAACTATCTCCCTGATATAGAGCTCCGCATACTGCATCATGGAGAAGTTCGTCTTCACTGGTAAGAAGTGTGCCGACTTAGTGAGTCGATCCACTATAACCCAAATAGCAATGGATCCTCTGACTGACCTCGGTAAACCAACGACAAAGTCCATGGTGATATTCTCTCACTTCCACTCGGGGATAGGGAGTGGCTTAAGCATTCCTGCTGGCCTCTGATGCTCTGCTTTCACCTGCTGACAAGTGAGACATTCAGACACATATCGGCGGATGTCTCTCTTCATATCTTGCCACCAATACAAAATATGCAAATCCTTGTACATCTTGGTACCTCCTGGATGGATAGAATACGGAGATGTATGTGTCTCTGTCAGAATATCTTCTCTGAGCAAATCAACACTAGGCATCCACATCCTTCTTCTATACCTCACAATACCATCAGACACTGTGTAGAGTACATTGCCCTTGGCTTCATCCTTAAATCTCCATTTCTGTAGCTGCTCATCTGAAGGCTTACCTCTGTGGATTCGGTCAAACAAAGAAGACTGGACTGTCAGATTAGACAGTTTAGGAGCTCTGCCCTTAGGATAAATCTCTAATCCAAATCTCTGAACCACTGATTGAAGAGATCTTTGCACTAACAAATGTGCTACGACTGCAACTTTTCTGCTCAAAACATCTACCACAACATTAGCTTTCCCTGGATGGTAGCTAATCTCATAATCCTAGTCTTTCACTAACTCTAACCACCGTCTTTGTCTCATATTCAACTCTTTCTGCGTGAAGAAATACTTGAGACTCTTGTGGTCAGTGAATATTTGGCATTTCTCTCCATACAGGTAGTGTCTCCATATCTTCAACGCAAAGACAACTGTATCTAACTCAAGATCATGAGTCGGGTAGTTCTTCTCATGCACTTTGAACTGCCTGGAAACATAAGCTATAACCCGACCATGCTGCATCAACACTGCGCCTAACCCGAGCTTAGATGCATCGGTGTATAACATAACATTTCCTTACCCTGATGGTATGGCTAGCACTGGCGCTGAAATAAGAGCTTGCTTCAAAGTGTCAAAGCTCTTCTGACATTCATCACTCCATACAAATTTAGCATTCTTCTTGGTCAATGAAGTTAATGGCACTGCTATCGAAGAAAATCCTGAATGAATTTCCTGTAGTAGCCTGCTATGCCTAGGAAACTGCGGATCTCTGACGCATTCTCAGCTCAACTCATTCCTTAACTGCTGCCACTTTAGCTGGATCTACCTCAATACCACTGCTAGTTATTATATAACCCAAAAATGCTACCTTCTCCAACCAAAATTCTCACTTACTGAATTTTGCAAACAACTTGCAACTCTGCAAGACCAGCAAAACTGTACTCAAATGCTGAACGTGCTCCTCCTGGCTCTTCGAGAAAATAAGAATGTCGTCAATGAACACTATGACGAACTGATCTAGGTAGGGCTGAAATACTCGGGTCATCAAGTCCATAAATATTGTTGGAGCATTCGTCAGTCCAAACGACATCACTAAAAACTCGTAATGCCCATATCTGGTTCTGAAGGCTGTCTTATGAACATTTGCATCCTTTAGCTTCAGCTGATGATACCCTGATCGAAGATCTATCTTAGAGAACACTGTATCTCCTTGCAACTGATCGAACAAGTCCTCGATCATTGGGAGTGGGTATTTATTCTTTATCGTTACCTTGTTCAGTTCTCGGTAATCGATACACAGCCTCATGCTCCCATCTTTCTTCTTTACAAAGAGCATTGGTGCACCCCATGGTGAGAAACTAGGGCGGATGAATTCTTTTTCTAGGAGTTCCTGAATCTGTTACTTGAGTTCTAACATCTCAGCTGGAGCTAACCGGTACGATGCCTTAGAGATTTGCACAATGCCTGGCATAAGATCGATGGAAAACTTCACCTCTCTCTCTGGTGGAAGGCTTGTGACGTCATCTGGAAAGACATAAGGAAATTCTCTGACTACTGGTACATCAGTTAATGATGGAGTGGGTACGTCAGGTGTAGAAACAACGCTGGCCAAGAAATCCTGACAACCCTTGTGCATAAGTCTCCGCGCCTACATACAAGAGATCATGCGAGGGAAACTCCTCCATCTCACTGGCTCGAAGAGAAACAGCTCCATGCCCAAAGGTCTTACTAACACTGACCTTTTCTAGAAATCAATGAGAACTCTGTTCTTCGTCAGCCAGTCCATTCCCAAAATGATATCAAATTCTGGCATCGACAACACGATTAGATCGGCATACACCAAGTTACCTTGCAGTTCGAGATCGATGTCTCTGACGACACTAGTAACTGATAATTATTCCCCTGATGGGACTGTCACTGAAGAGCTCACGTCGAGTCCAATAGAATTGATGTCCAAATGATTACCGAACGTCTCCGAAATAAAAGAGTGAGTGGCCCCTGAATCTATCAAGGCCTTCGTGGCTACTCTCTTTATGAAAATATTTTCTGAGATACGTTGGTACAACACCAAAAACTTATATCCCAAAAATTCTAATCTTAACCTCAAGCATAGCAGAAATTTAAATCTCAAGTCACCAAAATATTGACTAGCACACTAATAATCCCAAATACAATCCAAAACATGCATGGAAAAATAACACTGTGCTTAATTAAATAAGTTTAGGTTCAATAGTGTCGTGTCTGGGTTCGCCTCCTGAGCTTGCATGGCGAATACTCTTCCTTGGGTCGGCTGCCTCCACTGTGGGCACTCTTTCGACATGTGATCGTTGGCTTCGCACTTAAAGCATTTGCCCGATCCATATAAACGCTGTCCCGGATGCTGGCGGTTTCACTTCGGGCACACTGGGTACTCAACGGGCCTCTGAGGAGCCTTCTGTTGAGGAATAGGACCTTTGCCTTTCGGCGGTCTCTGAAATGGCCTCTTCCCCTGCTGCCCTTGGAAAGGCCTTTTAAACTGGGTTCGCTGCTGCTGCTGAGGTGCCTAATAGGGCCTCTTGCCCTGCCTATCACTCTCGATGTATAAACTGGAAGTAACGAGTACTACGTAATAAAATCACATGCAACTTTAAAATAGAACGTACATACTTGAACTTGAACGTGCATATAAAAGCTTGAACATACATGCATATCATAGACGTGCCATAAACGTAAAACTTTTCTTAAACATGCTTGCATCGTACATACTTGAACATACATGAACTTCATCATTTTGCGTAGAGGCATGTTTCAAAGCAAGTGACCCATACATAAATACTCTAGATCAGACTAAACCACAGTACTGAGCTGACAGGGAAAATCTACTGTCACATACATGAGATCCCCGTTCATACTTTAACGGGTGGATTGGTCCCTGGTCATGCTTTACCACTTTCCAATCCTGATCTAAACTCGGTCATGCTTTACCGGGGTGGATTGGTCCCTCGTCATGCTTTACCTCTTTCCAATCCCATACATAATTTGGCCACAAGACATTTAGCATACCTCAAAAACTTAAAAATATTTTCTTTGCACGTCGAAGATACTTACTTGGCGTCGAGATATTTGTTGGATTTCGCTTGGGGCCACTGCTGCACATACTAACATGAGTTCAAACATTTATCTTTCATATCTTAGACGTAGGTACTCGGGCTCGCCACAGAAGTAAATAAATAGCTTATAACATTCTAAATCACTCGAGACTTGACCTCGTTTAATCATCATACTAAACCATGACATAGAACCCCAAAACAAATCATATATTTTATATTCATACCCACAAAACAAATCCTATACTTTATATTCATATTTTTAAAAAAATAAATTAAATGGTGGTACACAGACCCCATGTAGGGGTCCGGGTAGGTGCTGAAAATTCGCGTTTTGAAGGAAAAAGGGATGCGGACTCCGTGTCGGGGTCCGGGTAGCCTCTGGACATGGAAACTCACGAAAAATTTTTTTCTTATTCATTCACTCTTTCAATCCAAGCCTAAGGACCATGAACCAACACCTCGAGACTCATCCTAGGATGCTATTACATTGATTCAAACCCGTACGAACACCTCAAACGTCCCCAAGCATCGAAAACCAATTTCAATACAACAATAACCCGTAATTCGACATCGTTTCGCTTCCTACGACTTTTATTACATCCCAAGCCAATCCCGACCCAAATGAACCACCTAATACATCTAAATACATCCCATAATATATCTAAATACAGTAGCACAAGCCTGGCGATGCCCAACGAAGCCTGCAAAAAATAACTTCAAGAACATGTCAAGAACACATTTTCATAAAAGTCGCAGTTTGAGCAGTCCCACAAAACGACCATAACTCACTCATTTCTGATCCAAATATTTTGAATTTACTTTCAAATCGAAGGTATTGAAAAGTTCTACGTTTCATATGTTGAAGGTTTTTCCAGAAACTCGACCGAAAAATAGTAGTAATTTAAATGACAGCAAATTACGAATTTTAGATCTAAAAACATTTCAAAAATCGATCCAACAATTTTCTACTCAAACTTTGCACATCACACATGGGTTTTTACGCATAATAAACAACACCACGCATAATATGACGAGATTGACGAAGGAAAAATAGAATATACATGCCTGTTGCTATTTAAAACTCACGATACGGCGATATCGAAGAGAAAACGACGCGAGGCTTGATCCGGGACGAACGTGGCACTATTTTCTTGAAGAAAAATCAACGAAAACTCGTTGGAATATTCAGAGAGGGGCAGCTGCACACTTGCTCTAGGAACCCTAATATTTTTCTCTCAAAAATTTGAAATGGAAGAGAAGTGTGTGTTAAAGTGTGTGTGTGCGTGTGTTTTAATATAATTAAGGGGAAAGATTGATTAATTAGGAATTAATAATGCTAATTAAAATACTAATCAAAATGCTAAGAAACTTCTAATTAAAAAAGTTAATTCTGACTACTAAGCAAGGTCCCCCAATTTAAAATAACATGTACATTTGCTAAACTTTAAAAGTTTTAGAATCCTAAAATCACTAAATAAATAAATTAGGCTTTTAAAATACTAAAACTAAGTAAATCATTTGAAATGCCCCATTCTTAACTTAAAATAAAATACCGCGTTTTAAAATTGTCAAACTCGTCCCCGGTCTCCTAACACTCATGTCCCGAGATAAACTTGGAATTCTTCTTCGTCGGGGCAGTCATAGGCACCGCAATAGAAGAGAAGCCCTGGATAAACTTCCTATAATAGCCTGCCGATCCCAAGAAACTACGGATCTCTATCACGCTCTTAGGAACCGACCAATCTCTAACTGCCTCCACTTTGCTGGGGTCGACCTCTATGCCCTCCTGAGATACAATGTGACCCAAGAATGCCACCCTGGCAAGCCATAACTCACATTTGCTGAACTTCGCATACAGTCGTCTGTCCTGTAGTGTCTTTAACATTGTCCTCAGATGCTGACTGTGCTCCTCCCTGCTATTCGAACAGATCAGGATATCGTCAATGAAAACTATGACGAATTGATCTAATTATGGCTGAAATACGTGATTCATGAGATCCATGAAGATCTCTTGGCGTGTTCGTCAGTCCGAAGAGTATCACCATAAACTCATAGTGCCTGTATCGCGTGCTGGAGGCTGTCTTATGCACATCTGACTCCCTCACTTTCAGCTGGTGGTAACCGGATCGAAGATCTATCTTTGAAAACACTTATGCTCCTTGCAACTGATCAAACAAGTCCTCGATCCTCGGCAGCGGATACTTATTCTTAACCGTGACTCTGTTTAGCTCTTGGTAGTCAATACACAGTCGCATGCTGCTATCCTTCTTCTTGACAAATAGCACTAGTGCGCCCCATGGAGAAAAACTAGGGCGAATGAAGCCCTTATCTAACAGATCCTCAATCTGATCCTTGAGCTCCTTCATCTTGTTAGAGTAGGTGCCCGTCGAGCCAAGTGTTGGCCGAGGGTTCATGTTGAAACTCTATGTATAAACAATCTTTATTTTAATAATATTTGAAATTATTGTTTTGACACATCTTTATCTGTATACACATGCTAGTTGCATAGATAAAGTCCTTGAATATAAAATAGTAGAAAGAATATGAGATTCTCATATGATGAGTATCATAAAACTCATATTTGCAATACAGTATATTCTAAACAGTTCCTAGTCGATTCAGCCGCCGCTAAGAAGGATATAGGCCGCTCGAGTTCGAGACTAGTAGCTGCGATGTGAATACCATGTTTCATTGGTAGAGGACATTGTGATGTTCGAACATGCAGATAGGTGCTTCTTGTAGAGTGCACTGAACAACTCTCCATAAAGGACTTTCCAAGTGGTTCTCACTTATCGAGTGTAAATGTCCTAGTTTATGGTTGTACACCATTAGTCCTTATGACCTGGAACAACATTTAGACTCTATATGCTAGCATTGCACTTTGACTTGTTTACCGACTCTCATGGGGTCATCAGGTGGCAAGGTTGGGTGTTTTGTCGAAAAATATAGGAGTCGATGCATTGTAGTCGGGGATTCACCGCTTACCTTCGGGTATCGATATCCTATGTGATCTCATGTATATGTAGCATGAAATCTTTGATCAGAGTATGGTGGTAATTATGAAAGGGGTTTCATATATATTACACCATCGATGCAACTATGGCATGACACATAGTATCGATTCTTTGACAGTTCTCGATATACCAATAGTTGTCGAATCGGTCGGGATATATGAGATGAAGGGACCGTACTGTACGCTAACCATAATTGAATGGTTCTTGCAGGCACTATCATTTGATACCTAGGGAATCATGTAAGCGATGCTGCTAGGCGTTTAACATGATTGGTTGGGTACTATCAGACTTGAGTTCTGACGTTCTTATTATCAAGGAGTTGATAATTAAGAATGGAGCAATTGGGGTATGCTCATATAAGGGCATGTTTAGTCCCGAATCACATTAAGATGTGAACCCACGGCTAGTTGTATCAATGAACCATTGAGGGCCACAGAAGTGCTAACTTTCTATATCTCGTTGAGAAGTAAAAATAGTTCAATGTGTTGAACGGCTTATAAAGGAGTTTATAAGCGCAAGGAAAATTAGAAGTATGACTTCTATAAGGGGAATGTGACTTTAATTTGAGGAAGTATTCCTAAATTAAAAGTTGGCCAAACAAATAATGTATTTGAAAATTGTGATTTTCATAAATATTATTATGGACTAAATTAAATTAATTCAAGTGTTGAATTAACTAAACATAAATGGACCTAGTAGAGTCCAAATAATTAAATTAATTCAAGTGTTGAATTAATTAAATAACATTGGGCCTTGTAGAGTCCAATTAGAAATAATTATTAAATTAGTGGGAATTAGTAAAATCAAGTAAATTTTAAATGATCTCAAATGTGTGTGAGACATTTAAATAAAAGTCTATAGGCCTTGTAATCGTTACAAGCCCAGGTAAAAAAGCATGCAATTGAGGTGAAGGGTTGGAGGCAACTTTTTCATTAAACAATGCATCGCATGATCATGCATTTTATCACTTTTTCAAGCACCAAAAAAAATTTCCCCCCTTCTCTACCACACCCTCTTGGCCGAAATTTTGACTATTATTCTCCTTCAATTTTGCTTCTTCAATTTGTTGAGGAAAGCTTAGTCTTCTAAAAAAAAATGCCTTACATTTTCTACTGCAAATGTAAGGTGGATTTAGCTTGTTGGTGGTGGGCTGGATTTTGAGCAAGGAGTGATCAAATGAGGCTTGTAGATTTGTCTACCTATCAAAAGCCAAAGTTGTTTACAATTTGGTTGGAGCCATCATCAATCTTAAGAGATCGATAGGTATATTTCTTAAACTCTCTATGTATGACATGTTTGTTTTTGTTATTTGCTACACATATTGTGAGGTGCTCGGTTTTGTTTTCTTGTTGAAAAACATTTTTCAGAATTTACGTTGCGCAACCGGGCACCGTAACCTATTCCTTTCACATCTCTGCAGGCGCTAATCGGTATGGTGCTTTAGATATTAGAACTATCCCCGACATAAGCTCAATAGATAAGTACACCTTTCTGTCAGGTGGAATGCCTGAAACATCGTCAGGGAACACACTGGAGAACTTGCTGACTACATCCACGTCCTCCAGTCTCCGACTGACTGGCTCGGTCACAGATACAATGCTGTCTAAGAATGTCTGTGTGGGGACCCGGACGCTAATCATCTTCTTAACCGTCATTGGGACTAATTTAATCAATTAGAATAAAAAGGGTCTAAAATTTTTTTTTTTAAAATGCGGAAGGTAATGGAATCATTCTATTATACAAACCAGTATAATAATACAAATCCTGTATAACATGCATCTAGTTCAAAACTAAGGTTCAAATACTACAATCAAGTAATGAAACCTATTTATATCCAAGTCCGGAATCACCACTCTAATCTCGATCTTTCTTCACCTCTGTGACCCTGAACCTGAACCTGTCCCACCTGTTGTCATGCACACATACAAAACATGACAACAGCCGGATAACTCCGGTGAGAATAAAATCCCAGTATAAATAATGTATCAATGCAATCATATAAAGCATATATAAAAGCATAATAAACATCAACATGTATCTACTCTGACCACATGAATCAATACAAATCTGTACCTAAATCAAGGACATATTTCTAATCTAGGGATCCCGATCTAATTTAGACTTTGGTATGCTGTATCGAATGTCTACAATAGACGTCGATCTACATCTAAGCTCATCGATACACCGTAAGTCTAGGGTCTTAGCTGTTCTGTCAAAGACCTGGCGGTTCTGCCCTAGCTAGGCTGATCTGCCCTAGACTCGGACTCTTTCTCTGCTATAAATTCAATAGACTAAACATATCAATCTGATAATTTGCAAATATCAATGCAATAAGATAAAGTATGTGATTTTGGGAAACTCAAGTCAAACCTAACTCGAGTTGTGCAATCCCGAATCAACATTTATTTATACCTTTTATTTTGTCGCTCTGATACAATCGAAGTCTCGACTCAAAGCCTGTCAATGTTCAATCTGGCAATGACAATATCAATTTACTGTATCAATATTCTATTCAAATCAAAACATCCCCGTCTTATCAAATTCTGACGGTACAATAGTACAATCTTGCGATACCGGTGATACTAGACCAGTATATACTAATTCCAATAACTTATAATCAACCACCGTACGAATCTGACATCACATCTCAGTCAATTTAACTCTGAAATTCATAACAATTCCATAATCAATCTGTTTCTTAATCTGACTTTGATTCTATGATGTCTACTATGTCAAGAACACTATATATGAATCGTATCTGATTCTAGACATAGCATAATTTCAAATCTTAACAAAATGTAACAAAACTTACGTCCTGTTGTAGCTGTCGTTGCTAGGAACACAGTACCAAATTCGGATTCAAAATCTGACGGACGGATCGCAATATAAAGGCGTAAGTATTTTCAACAATTCTCTCGTCCCTTTTCTTATTTTCTGAATTCTGAATGAATTCAAGGACATACATACATACATACATATATATATATATATATATATATATATCTCGTACATGCAGGAGGACGAGTGGCTCAACCTTTGCAGCACACGTTTCGCGCATATGCGCCATCCCAATCGACGCATATGTGCGAGACACTCGGTCTCCGCGCGTATCCTGCACATCGCCTCGCGCATATGCGCGACTCATCTCCGCGCATATGCGCGAGACTCTCTGGAGTTCCTCGCATAGGCTTCGCGCATATGCGCTACATCTTCCGCGCATATGCGTGAGGTCTTCTGCCGGTTTGGCGCATGTGCGCGCATCCGGTCGCGCATGTGCGCCGATGCTACTGTCCTCGCACATCAATTTTCACACGCGATCTCATTTCGTGTCCCGGTTAGCCCTTTCGTAATTATCGCGATTAAAAATCCATAATCGTAATTTAACACGGTATAAAATCTCGGGCATTACAGTCTGGCAGTCTCTCTTGATGATCTTCCTCGCACGCAAGCAAGAAATGACGTGCGGAATCTGCTGATATCTAGCTGCCTCAAAAACAAACGGCTTCCCACTAGGCGGTCTGACAGATACTGACCTCTATCGAAAATCTATGACTGCACCATTAGAAGATAGCCAATACATGCCCAAGATGATATCAAACTCTGGCAACGGTAGTACTATCAGATCTGCCTGTACTGCCTTTTGTTGCAATCTAAGCTCCAATCCTCTCACTATCCGGGATGTGAACATCTGATCCTTGGATGGAATCGATACTCTGAAACCCAAATTCATCGCTGCATGTATGATTCCTAGTCGCTCGATGGAAGATTCAGAGATAAACAAATGAGTAGCCCCTAAATCTAGCAGTGCATGCGTGGCTACATCTGCAATGTATATCCTCCTTGCGACAAAATATACCATCAAACCTAATAGTGTTGAACTTAAGGAATTTATTATCGGCAAATCACCCAAAATCCTCGAAAAATCACTGCATTAACCCAAACCTCATTTCCCAAAAATTCGAAATTAACCCTCAAAATATCAAAAATTTCAAACTAGCCCCTTAAAGTTTGAAAATTGCGCTTTGGTCCATAAATTATCGGTTATTAAAATCGGGTCCCTAAAATTCCTCAACTCAAACAATTAAATTCTTTAATCCCAACCAGGTAGAACATGCATCATAAATCCTTCTAAGTTATAAATCCCACAAATAAATCCTCATGCAACCATAAAATCCATGCAATTGTACGGTAAATTAAAATCTTAACCAAAAAGGTTTACCAGTAACCAGTGTCGAGTCTGGTTCTGCATCGGCCTCCTCGGCATGCATCACATAGGCTCGGCTAGTAGTGGGGCCCGTGTTCTTTGGGAGTCTGTTGCTTTGTGGCCCTCCTGTCCACAAACGAAACATCTGAAAGTCCCCATAAGCACCTGCCGACATGGAACTTGCTGCACTACGTCCATGGCTGCCTATCATCTGGCTTAGGCGCCCCTGGCGCCTTAGGGAGTCTCTGCTGTTGGGGCCTCCTAAACTGACCCTGCGGCTTCTGCTACCACTGATGCCTCGGCGGCCCTGAAAACTGTTTCTTCTCCGACTGGATACTGGACTGTGTCTGATGCCGCTTCCTCTGCATCTCAAAGTCTATATCCCGCAGAGTCTGCTCCGCCTGAAAAGCGCAGGCGGTGGCCTCATTGTAACCTGCCGGCCTCATCAGCATGACATCCCGGCAGAGGGAGGGTCTCAGTCCATCTAAAAAGTGCCACAGCTTCTGATCGGCATCCCTCGCTATCATGGGCACAAAATGGCAGCCCCTCTCAAACTTGCTGATGAACTTCGCCACAGATGAGTCCCCCTGGCGGAGACTCATAAACTCTCTTGTCAGGCGGCCCCTGATGTGGGATGGAAAGTACTTCCCATAGAACAACTGCTTGAACCTGGCCCATGTAAGGGTAGCCAAGTCCACAGCATGAGCGGCTCCCTCCATCCACAGGGACGCATCATCTCTCAACATATAGATGGTGCACCTGGCCCGGTCTCCATCCCTCACCTGAAGATACTCAAAGTGTAGCTTCAGAGATCGGATCCATCCCTCTGCTATGAATGTATCAGTAGTATCCCCGAACTCGTTCGGGTTGAGCCGACGGAACTGCTCAAAAACATCTACCTGAGGCCTAGGAGCATGTTGTACCTGCTCCAGTAGCCTAGCCATACCCTCCAGAACTCGGGTAGCTGGATCCCCTGGTGGTGGTGGTGGTGGAGGTCCTCTGACACCTCTAGGAATCTCATCCTGCCTATCTGCGGTGGGAGCACGCCTGGGAGGCATATCTGAATACAGTCCAATTTATAAATGTAACCCATCATGCAATTAATCTAGTTTTTAAAATAATAAATCTTAAATCATAAAAGCAGTTAAACCTATACCATAGATCATGATAAAGCGTAAATCATGAAAACATGCAGGTGATAAAAGTAAATCATTTTAAACATTTAAATAAATTACATGCATGCAGTCTTACTTAAAAATATCATTTAAAAATAATCAAAAGTAATTACAAATAAAATATAACGGAGCAAAAACGAGTAAAAATCCTAACATCAAACAGTAAAATAAAACAGCGTATGAAATGCTCATATCCTCTCAATAACATAAAATCGTAAATGTGCGGAAAATCATGAGATCCTCGGGTCGTGTTGCCCACCAGGTCTGTCGACTCAGAGTTCAAAATCTCCAGTCTCCTCGACGTCGAACTCATCTGCATCACACACGCCTAGTGAGTCTAAAGACTTAACACTACTGTACCATAAATAACAAATACCTATATATAGCACACAACATTGAAAAATATCATACTCATCATATCTTTCATGAACTTTAAAAGCGTAATGTAAACGTATCATATGAAATCGTGACGTCTCAAAACCGTTCATCGTTAATCATCATTCATCATTTCTATTGGTGAATTCAGTTCATTAGAGGTGACTATCGTACATCATCATTTACGATGGATCCATCATACATAAAACCGCGGAACCCGGCAGCTGTCGGATATCAGTGACGGGATTACCCATCCACTATGCATAGGCCTCATCATCATCATTTACATATACGTCTTATGCATTTACATATATTTCGATAGCCACAACTAATTTCCATCATTCAAAACATCATCATTTTCATCACTTATAAAAATCATGTACGTATGCAATTTTCTATAAATCCAAGCATGCAACATATATTTTCATAAAATCTTTAAAATCATGACCATGATGCATAAACATTTAAAATCTAGTAGCTTTGTGCTCATGGCGTTGGCAGGACCAAAGCCTCACCTCGGGTGCAAAACGACCATTTTGCCCCTGGAAAATCCAAAATTACCATTTTTCCCTTGGACCTCTAAAATTTGATCCGAAGCTTACCGAACTCCTTAAAATGACCCAAAACATATTTATACGCATTCTTAGACGTAAACTCGAGCACAGTATCAAACTTATTCGATTTGTTTTAAAACTTGGATCGGAGTCCCTGTTTTAACCCGAATCGAACCAAAACTTCACCAAATTTTTCCCAACTTTTTACCACGCCTAATAAACATCTAAAAGGCTCTAAAAACCTCAAGACCAGACCTCTAAGCCCTACGAACAACTCCTGGAAAGCTGCTGGATTTTTTTTTTCACAATCTAGGAACAAACCCTCACTCGCTCCACTTGAGAATTCTCGTCCCTAGCTCAAGCCCAAGCGACTCGGCCAAAAGCCAGCCCACCCAGGACCAAGACTATACTCTACCGAACCCACTAGAATCACGGCTACAGCCCCATGCACACTGCACATCACAATCGATCGCTAGACTCCAAGGAACCCAACTCGCGGCTACTTCCTACTCCTCAATCAACCATGCTTGGGGTTTGATCCAGCACCTGCTGAGCCCTTCAAAGCCTTGTCTCAGACCCACCAGGGTCTGGTCTAAGGCTCGGCTAGGTCCCTGCGTGGCTAGCTAACCCCTGCACTCTAATTATCCCAAGAACCGACCACCCCATTGAAAAATTACTCTCGGCCCTTTCCCCTGCAACGATCAGCAACGGTTCTAAACCCCAAGACAACCTCTTTACAACATTTACAGCCCTTAGCATCGAGTACTAGCACCCTTTGCACGAAAATACAGAAAAAAAACATGAAAAACAAACATGGATTGCAAGAAAAGCACATGAAACCCGAAATCTCTTATGCACATGATTGGATCGAAAGTTTTCATGCAAGAAACCCATTCAGCAGCATATATAACGAGTGTGACGCAAAAAAATGATACAATGTGTGCCTTTGATGTTATAGACGCAAGGAGATCGAAGAACAAGTGCCGGAAGAATTTCTTTTGCAAGAATTTGCTAAGGCCGAAGCTTTCTTAGAGGAAATTTTTGCTGAAACCGTGAATACAAATCTGAAATGAAGGGGTGTCGGCTGGTGGGGTGGATAATATTAGGTTTGGTTAATTAGGTATTATTTAAATAATTAACAAATAAACTAATGAGTCCTAAATTGCTAATTAAAAGTTTAAAAAGAGTTTTAAGCCCAACAAGCTTAAAATTAGGCTCATTAAGTCCAAACATATCCCCAAAAAATATTTTGTTTTGGTAAATTCTTGAAAATATTAGTCGAACCCTCAAAAATTCCTCCGATTCGATAAAATTTGAGTACCGCTGAAAAATATGTTCTGGCGGTAAAAATACCCAACAAAGCCCATTTCCTGAAAAATATATTTAAAACCTCTTATATTCATTAATAAAAATTAATCATGTATTTTTCCTGAAAATTCCCCAATCTCCGTTCCTCGTTCGAGCACGAAATGTAACTTAAAAATCTTTAATGCATGAACCTCTAAAATTTCAAAATCCTATCATGCAATAATTATGCGTAAAATGCATGAAAATAATTAAACACATAATTTAAAAATAAAACTCTAGATTGCATGCATTCAGGTTACGTGAATTAAATTTTTGGACCTAACATTCACAGCTTCGATCGTTGACAGGTGGACCTCTACTCCACCCCTCGAAATAATGTGGCCTAAGAACATCACCTTATCCAGCCATAACTCACACTTGCTGAACTTGGCAAAAAACTTCTGATCTCAAAGCACCTACCGTACCATCCTCAGATACTGATTGTGCTCTTCATGACTTCCCGAATAGATCAGAATGTCATCAATGAACACGATAATAAACTGATCCAAAAACTGCTGAAATACGCGATTCATGAGATCCATGAAGATCGTTGGGGCATTTGTCAACCCAAATGGCATCACAAGGAATTCGTAGTGCCCGTAACGAGTTCTGAAAGTCGTCTTATGGACATCCACTTCTTTGACTTTCAACTGATGATAACCAGAACGAAGATCTATCTTCGAGAACACCGACACCCCCTGAAATTGATCAAATAGGTTCAATCCTCGGCAACGGATACTTGTTCTTCAAGGTCACTCTGTTCAACTCTCGGTAATCAATACATATTCTCAGACTTCATTTTTATTCTTCACAAAGAGAATTGGTGCGCCCCATGGAGATGAACACGGACGAATAAAACCCTTGTCTAACAACTCCTGAATCGTATCTTTCAGCTCTTCCATATCTGTAGGTGCAAGATGATAAGGTGTCTTAGAGATTGGCACGGTACCTGACATCAGCTCGATAGAAAACTCTACCTCTCTCTCTGGTGGAATGCCGATCACGTTGTCGGGAAAAACATCAGGAAATTCACTAACAATCTCCACCTTTTCAATAGTCCGACTGGTGGTGTCAGGAACTGAGACAACACTAGCCAGGAAAGCTTGACATCCCTTAATCATCAACCTCCTCGCGCGCGAGATAGAGATAATGTGCGGCACAAGACTGCTCCGAGTTGCCTCAAATAAGAATGACTCCCCGCCAATTGGATTAATAGATAGGGTCCTCTGACGGAAGTCGATCGAAGCTCTATTTGCTGCCAACCAATCCATACCCAATATGATGTTGAACTCGAGCATAGGAAGTACAATAAGATCTGCTCGAATAAAATAGCCCTGCATCTCGAGCTCCACACCTTAAACCACGCTAGACAATAGCATCTAATCTCTTGAAGGCACCATAACTCTAAAACCCAAGTGCTAGTCCTCGGGTGTGAGCCTCAAACGGCTCAAAAAAGATTCAGAAATAAAAAAATGTGTAGCTCCAGAATCTAAAATCGCATTCGTGGCTACACCCTCGAGACGGATCTTTCCTGAATTTACAGTAACAGCACGTCTAACACAAACTTCTTAACTATTAAATACCGAAAATTTCGAATTCCGGGTTAAAAGTCTAGAAATTCTAATAGTTGGCTAAGTTAATCAAAAATCATGCCTCAAACTCCAAGCAATACTAACATGCCACCTATTATCCCAAATAAATTGGTAAACTAAAAAGATGATTAAAATACATGTGATGTGAGTAGTTGTCTGTCTCGGCCTCCTCTGCATGCATAATATATGCCCAGCCAGATGTAGGCGCCTGAAGCTTAGGGCAATTGAGGGCGATATGGCCTTGTTCTCCACATTTGAAGCACTTCCCAGAGAACCTCATACACTTTCCATAGTGGTGGCGGTTGCAAGCCTTACACAATGTCTTAACATCACTCTTCGGCTCACCTGGTCTCTGTGGCTGTCTCGGAACCCCCTAAGACCTCTGCTGACCCTGACCCCTGTTAGGCCCCGTGAAGGGCCTCTTATTCTACTAACTCGGTTGCTGAGCACAATTCTTCTTCACTGCATATCCACTCGATGTCTTTCAGTGACTGCTCAGCTCGAAAGGCTTTTGCAACAACAATATTATAGTCGATCGGGTCTTCCAGCAACACATCCCGACGGATCATCGGACTCAAACCATCCAAGAAATGTCGTAATTTCTCTGTAACCATTTGCAATCAGGGGCAAAAAGTGACAGCCCCGGTCAAACTTCTGAACGAAATCAACAACAGACGAATCCCCTTGATGAAGACTCATGAAATTCCTCTTCAACCTCAAACGGACATCGGCAATGAAGTACTTCTCGAAGATAGCATTTCAAAGTCGCCAGATTCACTTCACGCTTTGCTCCCTCCCACCATAGGGAAGCATCACCCTTCAGCAGATAAACGGTGTAACGAACCCGGTAAGATTTTGCCATATCCATACATCTAAATATCACCTCCAAATACCTGATCCATCCCTCAGCCACGAATGATCAGTGGTGCCAGAAAATTCCTCGGGGTCCATCCTCTTGAACCGCTCATAAACCGTCTCTGGTCGAACCCTCGCAACATTCCAAACATACTGCTCCAGTAGTCGAGCCATACCAGCTAGCGTACGAGCACTAGCATCCATATTAGGATGAGGCGGTGGAATCTGCTCCTCCCGCCTATCTCCTCCTCCCAACCTATCCTCACTATGTCTGCGAAGAAATCGTTTAGGAGGCATATATGTACAAATCGTCCAACCCAATGTTTGAGTAGGTGCACGTCGAGCCAAGTGTTGGCCGAGTGTTCACAATGAAACTCTATGTATAAACAATCTTTATTTTAATAATATTTGAAATTATTATTTTCGCACATCTTTATCTGTATACTAATGCTAGTTGCACAGATAAAGCCCTTGAATATACAAATAGTAGAAAGAATATGAGATGCTCACATGATGAGTATCATGAAACTCATATTTGGAATACTGTATATTCTAAACAGTTCCTAGTCGATTCAGCCGCCGCTAAGAAGGATATAGGCCGCTCGAGTTCGAGACTAGTATCTGCGATGTGAGTTCCATGTTTAATTGGTAGGGGACATTGTGATGTCCGAGCATGCAGATAGGTGCTCCTGGTAGAGTGCACTGAACAACCCTCCATAAAGGACTTTCCAAGTGGTTCTCACTTATCGAGTGGAAACGTCCTAGTTTATGGTTATACACCATTAGTCCTTATGACCCGGGACAACATTTAGACTCTATGTGCTAGAATTACACTTTGATTTGTTGACCGACTCTCATGGGGTCATCAGGTGGCAAGGTTGGGTGTTCTGTCGAAACATATAGGAGTCGATGCATTGTAGTCGGGGATTCACCGCTTACCTTCTGCTATGGATATCCTATGTGTTCTCATGTGTATGTAGGTTGAAATCTCTGATCAGAGTATGGTGGTAATTATGAAAGGGGTTTCATAGATTACACCATCGATGCAACTACGACATGACACATAGTATCGATTCATTGAAAACTCTCGATATACCAATGGTTTTCAAATCGGTCGGGATATATGAGTTGAAGGGACCGTACTGTACGCTAACCATAATTGAATGGTTCTTGCAGGCACTATCATTTGATACCTAGGGAATCATGTAAGCGATGCTGCTAGGCGTTTAACATGATTGGTTGGGTACTATCAGAATTGAGTTCTGACATTCTTGTTATCAAGGAGTTGATAAGTAAGAATGGAGCAATTGGGGTATGCTCGAATAAGGACATATTTAGTCCGAATCACATGGAGATGTGAACCCACAGCTAGTTGTATCAATGAACCATTGAGGGCCACACAAGTACTAGCTTTCTAGATCCCGTTGAGAAGTAAAATGGTTCAATGTGTTGAACGGCTTATAAATGAGTTTATAAGCATAACAAAAATAGAAGTATGACTTCTATGAGGGAAATGCAATTTTAATTTATGAATGTATTCCTAAATTAAAAGTTGGCCAAACAAATAATGTATTTGAAAATTGTGATTTTCATAAACATTATTATGGACTAAATTAAATTAATTCAAGTGTTGAATTAATTAAACACTAGTGGACCTAGTAGAGTCCAAATAATTAAATTAATTCAAGTGTTGGATTAATTAAATAACATTGGGCCTTGTAGAGCCCAATTAGAAATAATTATTAAACTAGTGGGCTTGAGTAAAATCAAGTAAATGTTAAATGGTATCAAATGTGTTTGAGTACATTTAAATAAAGTCCATGCTCCTTGTAATTGTTACAAGCCCAAGTCATAATGCATGCATGGGAGATGAAGGGTTGGAGATTACTTTTTCAATCTCCAAGGCTTGGCATGCTAAAAGTGCTTTAGCTTTTTACACAACCAAGGCTAGTCATCCCTCTCCCCATGACACCTAGTTGGCCGAAATTTTGAGGGAGTATTCTCCTCATTTTTTTTCTCTCCACTTTGTTCTTCAATTGTTGGAGAAACAATCCACTTCTCATTGAAAAATCATCTTATTTTTCTAGTGCAAAATAAGAGGGGTTTTAGCTAGTTGGTGGTGGGCCTAATTTTGGAGCAAGGAGAGCTTGAAGATTGTCTTGCCATCAAGAGCTAAGGTGTTTACACCTTAGTTGGAGCCATAACATCAATCTTTGAGATTGATAGGTAAAGATTTCTAAACACCCTATGTATGACATCTTGGTGTTTTTGTATTTGCTACACACAAGTATTGAGGTGCTCGAAATTTTATGCTAGAAAATATGATTTTCGAAAATTTTGTTGCTTCCGTTGCGAATTCGGGCACCTAAAATCGATCCCTTTCACCCAACACATAACCAACATGCATTTTTAAAATAAAAGGTGTCTAACATTTATATTTGACATTCATATAAGCAAGTAAATCTAGACAGTTAAATTTAAAGCAATAAAACTCACATACTTGAGGCATGACTTCTCGAGCTCCTCGAAAACAGTGGCATGCATAACCCTTTTCAAGAACCACTGCTCTGATACCAACTGAAGCGACCATAAATTATAAATTCATTTAATTTACACTAGTTTTTTTTCTTTCCAAAACAATATTTTTAATTCCTAAACTATGCATAATTAATTCATCATAAATAAACTAACATAAATAGTCAAATAAATGAATTCCATGAAATCCAAAATCATTCATGCGGAATAAGTAAAATAAGCAATAAAACTCTAAATTTAAACTCAATCAATTTTAGCATCCTATCCGTCTATAAATAAAAGTCATAATTCATAAAATCATTAAAATCTCTAACATATACGGAATTTCAAGGTCCTCGGGTATGCTATGCGCCTTCCGGATAACTCGATAGTTTGCACCTCACGACTCAACATTATCATCACCTGAAACCAATCAAACCTAGTGAGTCTAATGACTCAACATGCTCAACCCTGATATAGCAAGTACATAACTATACAATCATATGCGTAAAAATTACGTTTACTAAAAATAAATTTTGTCATGCAAACACAAAACCTTAAAAATATGCAACTTTTGAAATCATGCATAAATATGAAATTTTTCCATAAAAATAACATTTTTAAGAAAAATCCGATCATCGGTAGTGACAACATTCAGTCGATTGATCAATTTATAAACCATAGTACTAGGCCATCGGGTTCAACGTTCACTTCTTCGACGATCCCTCTGACTAACATAAAATAACTTCAATGTTCAGTTCTTCAACGGATCTATTATTATTGAGATTATCACCCCCGTTTTCGACAGTTCACTCCCTTTTCATTGCAAGGTCACCGTTATCATTTTCAACAGATCCCTTACTGCTTTTACATTACGATCAATTCACATTCCTTACAAATATTTTTGTTGGAACTTTTCAAGTTCGCAATCTTTATTTTGATGATAACAAAACTTATTAATTGTGTTACTAATGATTTACCTTAGTGTGCAGCATCTAGGATCACTCGCGAGATGTTTACATCGCAAAACTAAAGATCCAACTGATCGCACAAAATGAATCAGTCTAACTGGTTACATCAATTGAGCAGTCCACCTGATTGTCCAGTTGATAGGTGATTCAGCAGAAAAACCTCAGAATCCTGGCTAGCCGAGTTCAACTGATGAAGAAACCCAGCTGATCAGTCCAATTGAACAAGTGTGAAATCAGTTCCACTGAAGAGTCAATTGATTTCACCAGCCCAACTGAAAGATCAGTTCAACTGACCAGTTCGAAGCATCAGTTAGAATCTTTCAGTTATGGATGAAGACAAACTTTTTCAAGTGGAATCCAGCTGTATGTGAAGGTACAAAGCCATTACCCAGTCAAAGGACAATTATGGACATTGCATCAGTGTATTAAAGACAAAACATTTAAGAAAGGCAGTCGAAAAGTCGAGACACAAATTCCAAGAAACGAATTCAAGATGCAACGGATACAATGAATGAGTCTCATTGTACGATCAGTTTTCCCGCCTATATAAAGAGAAGATCAGTGAAGACTCACATATACACAACTCAAGAGAGAAAAGAAAAGGGCACGCTTCAAAGCCATATCAGCTTAAAAGAAGCATTCAGCCCAGTGGAGGGAACTCTTTACTTATATATCAGCTTAGATTAGAAGCGTATTTCCCTCAGTGTGTGAGAACATCCTTGTTCAGTTCTCACACACACATACTGTAATGCCTGAGATTTCGATTATTGTAATCTGATATGATTGTTGATAAATTGATGTGGTTATAGACGAGACAGATCAGACTGGGATAGCCGAAAAGAAGACCGAATTATGTGCGAGGATAGAACACCTCGCGCATATACGCGACCGAACAGGGCGCATATGCGCGAGGTAGGCAGAGAACCTCGCGCATATGTGCGACATGGATTCGCGCATGTGCACGAGAGTACACGAGAGTTGTGAAGAACCTCGCGCATATGCACCGAGCAAGGGCGTGTATATGCGCGAGATGTCGCGATGAGGACGCGCCGAGACATAAGGTCTCGCGCATATGCGCCGAGATAGGTCGCGCATATGCGCGAGACGTGCAGTGTGAAGGACAAGCCACATGGCTTAAACATGCATGATATATATATTGAAATATCATTCCTTCAAAGAAACCGGCAAATAAACGAGAGAATTTCTGGAAGAAGGCTTCAGAGAATTGTGAAAAATCCTTACGTCTTTATATTTCGATCTGTCCGTTAGATTTTCAATCCGACTTCAGTACCGTGTTTTTATTGACGAGAGCTTCAACTGGACGTAAGTTTTGTTATGTTTTGTTATCATTTGAAATTATTATACTACCAGAATCAGATATAATTCATATATGGTGTTTCTGATATGTTGACATCGTATAATCAAAATCGGATTGAAGAATAGATATTGTATGAAATTGTTATGATTTTCAGAGTTGATTTGATTGAGATTGATATCAGATTTGTACTGTGAGTGATCATGAGTTGTGGAATTCATATCTGATTGATATTGTATTGTTGGGTATATTGTGATTGTACAGTTATGCTGTTGAAACAGAATTTGATTCAGTTCTGATTATATCCAGTATTGATCTGAGTTGTATATTGATACGATACCCTCGATATTGTCATTGCTAGATTGAGTATTGACAGGCATTGAATCCGAAACTTTGACAGAGTCAGATTGAAAGAAAGAAAGGTATAAATCAATGTTGATTCGGGATTGCACAACTCGAGTTTGATTCAACTTGAGTTTCCCTAAATCACATACCGAATGATTATTGCATTGATATTTGCAATTCTTGAGATTAGTATGCTTAGTCTATTGATTTATAGCAGAGCATTTGTTGAGTCAGGGGCTGATGTGCCTAGTCATTGGCTGATGTTCCAAGTCTTTGGCTGATTTGCCAAGACATTGGATATTTGGTTTATATCGATGTCGCTTAGGAGTTGATTCATTCCTATCGCTGAAATTTGATATACAATACAATGTCCAGAACCGGGATCCCTAGATTAGAGATGAGTCGAGTCTGAGATGACGAGTCCAGAGTTTTATTTACAGCTTTATATCGATACATGTTTTCTAATTTGATACATGATATGGATATGTGTTTCATGCTTTTATATATGCTTTTATATGACTGCATGTTTACATGGTTTATACTGGGATGTATTTCTCACCGGAGTTATCCGACTGTTGTCTTGTTTGTATGTGTGCATCTCAGGGTCACGAAGAAAATGAGAGATTCAAGATTAGCATGGAGATCCGGACTTAGAGTAGATTGATTTTCAGTACTTGATGTAGTGGCTGAACTCTAATTGCGATAAACATATGTTGTACATGATTTGTACTTTATGTTGATATTTATATTAGAGTGATTACTTTACGTTTCCGCATTTGTATTTTTTAAAAAAAATTTAGACCCAGATTAATTAAATGATCCTAATAATGATTAAGAAGATGGATTAGGTTCGGGTCCCCACACATACACTCTCAACCACTCAAATATTGTCTTGCACAAAGACGTTAAACTTGTGTATGTAGTCTCTCTCACATATACATTAAAGAAGTGTTGAATGGAAGGTGTTGCCTTCAGTTTAAGTCTAGGAGTTCAGTTTAGGCAGTGGGTAAGTCCTAGCTGAGTGGGTTTGTACAAAGAGTTGTACAAATCAAAGTGTTCTAGTGGATCCTACTCGAGGCGGTAGAAGGGGTGACGTAGGAGTAGTTGAAGTCTCCGAACATCCATAAACATATCTTGTGTATTTAACTGTTTAACTATTGTTTTCAAACTGTTTGGATCAGTTAGAGTTTCCATCAGTTCAGTTGTCACCATAACTAAACTGATGAATGCAAAACTAATCTGTCCCTTTTCGGTTATTCAGTTCACATAAGATAAAATGCTTTCTAATATAACAGTCTTCTTCACGAAGGATTACTTCGAGTTTCTTCCGCTTGGTTTTTAACCAAACTCGATTTAATTTATCGGTGTTAATATTCTTAGAAAACGAGCTATTGCAGCTCAATGGAGAATATTTTGTTTGAAGCATCCGAAAGAATGCTCAGCAAACAATCCTTCAATTTTACTTTACTTTATCATTTTGCAGCCTTTAGCTTGACTCTTGGCTCACACCAGCCCCTCTCCAAAACCCTAAGAAACGTCCCTAGCCCCTGATCTAGCCCCTTCCACGTTCCCTTAGCCCCATGGAACCACACGCACCAAAACAGCCCAACAAGTGAAATTTTTGGAGTTACAGTTCCAGCGCTATACCAGCCCATCCAAACCCTGAACGAACCCTTCCTAGGACCCTAAATCTTCTCTCAAGACCATGGCTAGGACCCCATGCATCCCCCTTGGCATTTGGAGCCTAAGACAATCACCCTTCTCTCGGCCTGCACGCGTTTTGCGTGCAGGGTTAAACAGCCCTTGCGGCTTCCTTTTTCGGCCTTTGTCCCTTCAAAACCTACTCTTAAACGTTAGATCGACACTTGATTCCTTTGGTTTGCATCCCACCTTCAATGATTTCCAAACACGTCAAGAACTCTTTACGAAACCATGAGATGCACATGCGTAAAACTTTAAACCATCATCCTCATGAACTTTCAAACAAAAACTCAAACCCATGCAATAACATGGATTGAATGGTGTACAAAGAAATGATTAAAAAATTCCTTGATCGTTTATTGTTACGAATAATGAGCGACGATGCGACGAGAGACGAACGAGACTCACAGAGTCTTTTCTCTCCTTTGGCTATGGTGTTCGGCCACCCTTGGGTTTGAGTGAGATTTGTGTGTGCTGAATTGTTGAAGGAGGCATGAGAGGTGGTGGGAGGTAGGCTAGGGGTTTTATTTAGTTGCTATGGTCTTCTAGGTTAAATAAAAGGCCTTATTATCATTTACTTAATCACCACTAATATATGCCTATTAAGGAGTTAATTAAAATCCATAATTAATCCACTTGAAGTCCACATAATAATTAAAATATATTTGGTGTCACTGGTTTCCGGTATCGTAAGTCCGAAAATTCTTATTTTCTAGCAAAAGTTCATTACCGATTAAGTTTGTCACTTACTATTTATAAATTTATCACTTTCCTATTTTGGATCACTAAATCTCGAGTTTCAAATTCTTAAACTTCTAAAAATGGACATTTTATCAAAAGCGTCCCCAATTTTCTCACATTGGCAGTACGTCGAGTATTTGACTGCAGAAAGTTCAAATTCATAACATTCGGTTAAATACTCAATAAATCACAAGATACTTAAACATACCTTTGGGCCATGTACTTAAATAAATTCTAATTGATTTTCATCAATTCATGTGGTTAATATGTTTGGGCTTTCGGGAATTACAATTCTTCATCTACATCCTTCACAAATCCTTGGGACCCAAAAATCCCATAGATCAAAGGAAGCTTGGTGGATTTGAATCCTCCATCTGCAAACTAAATAACTGAATTGAATATCATCCGACCACAATAGAAAGTTGTACTACCAGTACCAATCATGTAGAAATATGACATATGGTTCAGTAACCACTGTAGTATTGGTGGAGGGAGTCCAGTTTCTAATTGTGGTTTTTGCAAAACAAAAAAGAATGAATTTAAATTTGCAATAAACATCCTTTTTGGATGATCGGAAAACACCTTGATTATTCTCTAGTGAGAACATCAGCAATGACATTGAACTCAGGTGCAACGTCCTCTTCTTCTTGTCCAGCGGGGGTGTTATAGAAGGCATTTTTCACTGCATGATTAAAATTGAAAATCCTATCATGGACAAACAACCTGCCAAACTTCACTGATCTTTCATCTCCAACAATGGATAGGAGATTGCATTAAAATTCCAACACATGTCTTCTGGCGTAGGGAGTCACAGAGCTCAAAGTAGAAAATTCCTCGATCTTTGAAGAAAACGGTCAGATTTTGTTGTCCAAGGCCTCCACATCAATATTATTTTCATCAATAAATTTTCTATTGATGTACAGTGGCCACAGAGCTAATATAGCTTCAGAGTAGAACTTTGTGGAGAAGGACTTGCTCACATCATAGTCCACAAATTAAATTTTGTCTTCGATCATGACCACATCAGCCTCAACATCAGGGGCAACATCATCAATAGACTCACTTTATTCACCATCACTATCTTCTGACTCATCATTATCAATACGCTTCTCAGACTCAAAATCAAATTCAGAAGAGGAACTGTCAGAAGAGTTAGGGCGATTGTCATCAAATTCTTGGAGCATCTCCTCATCAGGCTCTTCATCATAATAGGTGCTTTTCTTTGAAATTTTTTATTCTTTTAAGCTAGCAAGAAACTCAGCCAATAGTTTTTCATCTGTAGTAGAAACAACAGCTATCAACTGCCAAATATTCAGATTCAGCAGTAGAAAAAGACACATAGTTTTGCTTTTTTATTGTACGATGACACCAGATTATTTCATAGATAGAAACACCCTCTAGTTGTACTCTTCCTATCATCTAGGTCACTAGCCTAGTCAGTGTCATTGAATCCCACTAAATTGTTTTTTTTGGTGTACGACAAACCTATATCAGTCCTTGCAATATATTTCAGAATTCGTTTGACAAGATTTAGGTGAGTGATCTTACGATTAGTTTGATATATAGTACATTAACATACACTGAACCTTATATCAGGGCAACTAGCACTCAAGTAAAGAAGACTACCAATGATGTTGTGGTGTAAGATGTTGTCATCACCTTTGGCAACATCATATCTAGACATCATTTTACTAGACCACATATGAGTTTTCATGTGCTTAATATTCTCATTTGAAAATTTCTTTTCCAAATTCTTAGCATACTTTGATTGACACAGAAAGATAACATCATGCAACTGTTTAATTTTCAACACAAGAAAGAACTTTAACTCACCTACCATGTTCATTTCAAATTTTGAAGGCATGAATTCAACAAAATTATCCACAAGCTTTTATGAAGAAGAACAAAAAATAATGTCATCCATATAAACTTGAAAAATCAGAATATCATGCTTTAACCTTAAATAAAAAAAGGTTTTATCAATCTCACCTCGTTTGAAGCCAATGTTAAGAAAATATTATGTCAACCTACCATATCATGCTCGTGGAGCCAGTTTCAGTCCATAAAGACTCTTCTTTAGCTTGTAAGCGTTATCCAAGTCATGCGGCTCCTCAAATCCTTTTGGTTAACTTACATAAGCTTCTTCATTTAAGATGCCATTCAAAAACGTACTCTTCGCGTCCATATGATAAAATTTAATTCCCATATGACATGCAATGGCAAGAAACAGTTGGACAGACTCAATTCAGGCTACAAGAGCAAAGGTTTTATCAAAATCCACCCCTCAACCTGTGTATGCCTATTGAGCTACCAATCATAACTTTTTTTAACAACATTACCCAATTAATCAAATCTTGTTCTTAAAAATCCATTCAGTTCTAATTACATTAACAATTTTAGATCTTGGAACTATTTCCACACATCATCATGGACAAAATACTCAAGTTTTTCATGCATAACATTGATCCAAAATTCATTTTTTAACGCGTCATTAATATTTTTTTGTTTGACGTGTGACACAAAGAAAAAGTGCCTTACCTTGGAGTACATGAAACTCATTCATACTAAATCAATCAATTTTGATAGTCGACTTTCTTATTTTTTCTAGTTTGCATTCCTCCATATATTTTCTCCAAAGATATGCGATAATGGATGATTATTCTGAATTTTGCATGAAATATTTTTTCCATCACTGATAATTGTATCATCATCTTCTTCATCTTACACTGTTTTTGTCTCAGTAAGAGGCAGTGTTGTGCTGGATGTTGTCATCCAGGATTTTTACTTCCATTGGACCCGTAAGATCCATGTGTAAAAGTTTAAGACACTGTGTTGTCCCAAAATATTGAAACACTTGGTGCGTAAAATAGGTTTTCTTACCTTTATAGCAGGATCCACAAACATATGAAGTTCTTGAGCTTAAATTTGGTGTACCTCATACAAAATCATACTTACTAAGTTTCTCCAATGTTTTGAAGTTTGCATGCGCACACAAGTCCAATTCACTTACTTTGAAATGTCGGCAAGCATGATACTCACCTAGTTGATAACAATTATCAGCATATTTTGTACCTGACATGACACAAACATTAGTTTGGTCGAAAACTTTACAATTATTTTTATCAAACTTAACATGCAAGTTGTTATCACAAAGTTGACTAATGCTTATTAAATTTGAGTAAAGTCCATCAAAATGGAGCACATTGTGAAGTTCTGAAAGTCCATCCACATTCAAAGTCTCTTTACCAACAATTCTCTCTTTTGCATCACCTCCATAAGTCACACGTCCACTTCTTAATTCAAAATAGTTAGTGAGCTGGTCCTTATATCGTGTCATGTGGCGTGAGCACCCACTGTCGAAATACCAAATACCTGCAATGTTATTTTTCAAGGATGTATAAATAACAATTAATCAAATTTTGGCCTTAGGTACCCAAATTTTTTTTATTGGAGGTTTTCTGTTGACAGTGTTGCGCTTGGTGTTGGGCAACACCTTGTGCAACATCCGGTTTACTTCCCAGCTCATATAATCATCTCTCAGCTTGAAGCAAAAGGGTTTGATGTGGTCTGTCGTACAGAAGTAATGGCAAATGAAAAGTCACATTCTTTGCTTTGGCCTTTGAGCAGAATCTTGCTTCTTGATTGGTGAAGCTTTGACAGAAGGGGTGTCTCTTGGACAGTTTAAAGTATCTTTCCTTCACAAAAACAGTTGGTTGTGACCCATAGTTGAAAGACTCTCCACACTCAAACACACTATTCTTGAACCCTAGACCAGCTTTACTGTCTTTTCCCATCATTAAAATTGGGTCAAGTTTTACTAAGCTCAAGTTCGACTTTGCCAGTATCTTTGATGCCCTTTCGGTAACATCCTTGACTTTGCACAATTCAAGATCTTTCTTTCTCAAAATTACTTCAATTCTTGACACACTCTTTTAGTTTTGTATTCTCTTTTGAGAATATCAAATTTATCTTGTTTCTTTTGATCCAGTTCTCGTACAGTTCTTCATACATTGTCTGCACATTCTCTATGGTGATTTCATCTTCATCAACTTCTTGGGTTTCTAGATTACTCAAATCACCGAGTGTGAGAACCCGGAATTTCCGAAGTGAACCACGTAAGAAATACAAACTCGAAATTAAGCTTAAACTAAGCTCAAAACTTTCGTTCTAACTATAAAACTCGAATATGAACTTAAATTTTCAGCTAACCTAACTCAAGAAAGTAGCTCCAAAGCTCGGGGATTAGAACAACGGGAAGCCAAGCTGCAAGTAACCGCATCTATTGAAGAGTCGTCACTGGAAGAGTAAAACTCCAGCTCAAGGACCTGATCTTTCAGCTCAAGGAAGCTCAACCATGCTTGTCCTAAAAAGAGAGCTAAAGGTTTGGACAAACTCATTATGCAAGAAATGACCATTGAGATAACCAATGAGAGAGCTAAGGGAAGAGCTAAAGGTTTGAACAAACTTATTATGCAAGAAATGACCATTGAGAAAACCAATGAAGGAGCTAAGGGAGGAGCTAAGAGGCTAGGACATATTTATGATGCAGGAATTGACCTTTGGTGCTTGAGTTAACCTTGACCACATTTACTCCATTGCTTGGGCTCCAAGGGGATGGCATATGGGTAGGGGAAAAGACAAAAATTTTCCTATAAATATGAACCCTACATGCATGAGAAACCATCCCAAAAAGCCTCAAGAAATTCGGTCTTCCCCTCACCTAAAATCTCTCGGCCGAAATCAAGGAAGGAGAAGGGAAAGCTCGTGCCGTTATTTTTTGTGCTGGAAATTATTATCAACATTGTAAGGAAACTCTGCCTAAAATTCGACCCGGTCCGAATCCAGCAAGTTCGATCAAGTCTGCACATTCAAATCGTAACTTCAAAAAACGCAGTAAGTGGGTTTTTGTTACGTACCTTCATGTATTTTAAAACTTTGTATATAAATAATATGACATGCTTGTATGTATGTCCATATTTTCGAAAATCAGTGTTGTTATATCTTAAAATTTCCATCGATGATATGTTCTTTCTGTTCTTCGAAATTCTTTGATTCCGCTGTATCCGTCTGAAATTTTGATAAGTTCTGTTCTCTAAAAATATGAATTCTATGATGCACTATTACAACTCGAATTGAAATGGGACGAGAATTGTAATTCTGTCTAGCCCCCATTGATGGGTATAAAACCATATTCTGTCTAACCCCTATCAGTGGGTATAAAACTGTGTTCTGTCCTTACCCCTTAGAGGACTAACATATTGTGGACAATTTGACCATTGAAATGAGATGAGTAACAGTGTTGTGTTTGTTTTGAATTGTTCTGATCTGTTTCTGAACTGCTTTGAATCGTCTGATAACCTCTGTCTGATACTTGATTCATTTCTGTTATGATAAGTTGAAATTGAAAGTTTGTTAAAGAAATGCTTTAAAGATTAAGTTCTATATGTATCATTGGAAATCGATCAACCCCCCACTTGTTGAGTGTTTACCAAAACAATCACCCCTTAAAAATTTCAGTGTTTCTCAAAACACTCACCCCTTAAAAATTTCAGATAAAAATGAAGAGCAAATGAATAAGGAGGAACAAGAAGCTTTCTAGGGATGGTAGTCGAAGAGCGAGATTCAAGAATCAAGATTTTATTTTCCTTTTTTTTAGTTCCGCTTCCGGAACTCTGATGTATTTTTATTCTATTATCAATGTAAAGACAATGTTTTAATTATGAAAAAGACTGGTTATTTGGCATTTCGATACGAGGCTTAATTGTTTTCAAGTAATTGTAAAATAATGCCGGATGTCACCGACGCTTCGGACACGAGGCGTGACATTTAAGTGATATCAGAGCCGCCAGGTTCATAATCCTGTTCGGATTATGATAGAAAAATTTGAAAAAGTCAAATTTTGGCAAAAGCCTAGTGCATTCTAAAGCAAACTCTCATCCTTTCCAAAATTCTTCGAGAAATTCGAATTCTATTTCCTTTAATCGTTCTGAAAATTCTTAGTATCTAAAATTCCACGACAACTTTGTTTCCATTTTGTGACTTTCTATCCTTTATACTATTCTGATATTTTACCCCGATTTTATCTTAGGAAATGGCTCCTCCATGTACTCGTGCTCAGGCTGCCTTTCGTATGTGCCAGCTCACAATAGACAATTAGGCTAGAGAGATTGCGACTTTGAAGGTGCAACTTGCCAGGGAGAAGCTAGAGAAGTAAGAGCTTAGCGAGATTAGGGACATACTTGAGACAGACGTACAATGACTCACTCACCGTCTGGACTTGGCTGAGGGCCAACTTCTTCAAATACCTAGTGATTTAGATCGCATTGCACGTCTGGCTTCACTAAACAGGGAATTTCTAGAGAGAGTAGAGACAGACAGAGGACATGATACTCGGGCTCGTCAGCGTCAGGAAGAGTTCAACACCAAGCGAGAACGGTACATTTAAAAGCTCCACAGCACCATGGATAGGCTTCAGGATCAGAACAACTACTTGCATCTGGTAGTGGAAAATATGGAAGATGAGGATGAGGCACCGATGGAGGTGGTTGGCGACGATAGCGATAGCGACGACAGAGATATGATTGATTAGACTAGATTGGTATTATGATTGGAAAAATGTATTAAGTGTAACAACTTATTTTTAAATAAAATTTTTATCTTATTGCATATTTAAACATGGATGAGTATTTTATCAATAAAAATGTTTTTTTATAGGAAACAAAAATGGATCCTCAGAGCATTATAACCGAACTCCAAAAACAACTCCGGGAAAAGGAAGCAGAAATTAAAACATTGAAAGATAAAAATGACAAGCTCGAGAGATATAATTACCAACTAGATGGAAACAATCTATGCATGGATAACGACCTTTACGAGGCACGCGAAGAAGTGAAGAAATTACGAGAAGACGTTAGACGCTATGCTGCTTATCACCTAGAATCAGAACGTCAGCACGATAGCACAAAAAGAGAGTTGGAGATAATTCAAGGAAGTTTTTGGCAGCACAGGATCGAGAAAACAAGCTTAACAAGGCGATTTACCGATTCCAAGTAAGAATAGAAGAACAGGAACTCAATGAGACAGCAAACCAATCAACCATACAAGAACTTCAGGACCAAGTAAACAATCTCGATGACCACAACACACTATTGCAAAACCACATTGATCAGTAGCAGAATGATATGATCAACATGGAAGAACTCATGGGAGAATTGGAAAATAATCAAGGAGGAAACCCCATTGAAGAAGGAGAGATCAACGAAGCAGTAGGAGACGGCGAAGTCATAGACGAGTAGAGAAATCCATAGTTTAGGCATCGATTGTATCTAGAACCATTAGACTAAACATTTTCTTTAAAAAAAGATTGATTGTATGAATTTCAAAATTAATGAAATTATTTATTTGATTATGCATTTTGTCAAACAAATTAATAAAATGTATGTTTATAGGAAATGGCAGGCAGACCACCTAGACACAACCGAGTTAATCAAAACGAGAACGAAAATCCACCATCACCACCGCGGGTGAACCTCAGTCGAGAGGACATGTTGGCAATAACTACCATAGTAGCCGCCACTTTGCAAGGAATGGTGAATCCCATCGCCAATGCCATCCAGCCGCCACCAGAACCACAACCACGAGGAATCAGGTATAATTACGAATCGCTCAGAAAGAATCGAGTCCCCATTTTTTATGAAAACCCAGATCCAGAAGTCAGTCATAACTAGCTTAAGAATGTTGAATCTCAGCTACATCTACTGGAAGTGCTTGAAGGGCTTAAAGTAGAGGTTGTGACACCGTTTCTGGAGGAACGAGCACGAAAGTGGTGGGAAACTGTGTCACCATTGTTGGCTAAGGCAAAAAAAATCACATGGCAGACATTCAGGAGAGAATTTTTGAAACAGTATTACCCAGCAGAATTTCGTCTGCAAAAGTTAATACAGTTTGAAAACTTCAAACAGACCCCGGACATGACAGTGATGGAGTATACTTCAAGGTTCAATGACCTGGGAACCTATATTCCAACAATCATGTCTGATGAAACATTGAAAATGCATCGTTTTAAGAAAGTATTGAATAGCCGGATTCAATCGGCTTTGGCAGTGTTCAGACCAAACAATTTTGCGGATTTTATGGGCGCGACAATGAGCACGGAAACGGATATCAAACGCCGCGATGAAGAAACAAGAACAAAAGACTGTTGGTCAATCAATCTGCTCAGAATGGTCCCAAATTCAAAAGACCAAACTATTCAAGAGGTCCCTCAAGAGGAACTTTTAACAGTGCTGGCAATACTGAAGGAAAGTGGTGCGATACTTGTCGATAGAAACACATTGGAGAATGTTATAGGAAAACTGGCGCTTGTTTCAGATGTGGTAAGGTGGGTCATCGGATTAAAGATTGTCCAGACAACAAGGACAAATGGACGGGATCCAGCAAACCAAATGAAAACAAGACTAATGCTCGGGTGTATACAATAACCCATGAGGAAGCTGATAACACCAACGAAGTGGTGGCAGGTACTATTTTACTCAATGAAATACCTGTATATACTTTGTTTGATTCTGGTGCTACGCACTCATTTGTGTCTAGAAGATTTGCTAAGAAGCTTAAACTTGAGCATGGAATTCTTAGTGAACCGTTAAGAGTGGCAACACCTGCGAGCAAAACAATTGAAACTCACAAGGTGTATCGAAACTGTAAAATTTGTATCAGCAAACAAATTTTTGAAACAGAATTGATTCAACTCAACATGATTGAGTTTGATATCATTCTTGGAATGGATTGGTTAGCTAAAAACCATGCCATAGTAGACTGCCAAGAGAAAAATGTTAAACTCCAGACTCCGACTAAAGAAGAGATCATATATCACGGAAAATCCAAAGAACGAAAATCTTTTCTATCTGTCTCACAAGCCTAGAAGGCCATAAAAAGAGGTGAAGAAATTTATCTGGCAGTGATCAATGAGGTCAAAGAAGAAGAACTCCCAAAGTTGGAAGATATTCCAATTGTTCAAGAATTTCCATATGTTTTTTCCGAGGAGTTACTGGGTGAGATACCCGATAGTGAAGTGGAATTTGAAATAAATTTGGTCCCTGCTGCTGCACCAATTTCAAAGGCACCATGCCGAATGGCTCTGGCTGAATTAAAGGAGTTAAAGGAGCAATTTCAGGAATTACTGGACAAGAAGCAGATCATCCCTAGTGCATCCCCGTGGGGAGCCCCAGTTCTATTCGTAAAGAAAAAGGACGGAAGCATGAGGCTATGTATTGATTATCGGGAGTTAAACAAGATCACCATAAAGAATAAGTACTCACTCCCGAGAATAGATGATCTTTTTGATCAGCTAAAAGGAGCCAAGGTTTTCTCAAAACTCGATCTGAGATCTGGTTATCATCAGTTGAAGGTCAAAGCAGAGAATATCCCTAAAACTGCGTTTAGGACAAGATATGGACATTACGAATTCACGGTAATGCCTTTTGGTCTAACAAATGCTCCTGCAACATTCATGGATCTTATGAATCGTGTATTCAAACCATATCTCGACAAGTTTGTGGTTGTTTTTATAGATGATATCCTGGTATACTCACCAAGTGAGGAAGAACATAGAGAACATCTGCGTCTCACTTTGCAGACCCTGCGAGAAAAGAAACTCTATGCCAAATTCAAGAAGTGCGAATTTTGGCTAAAAAGTGTGGCGTTCTTATGTCATATAATCTCGGAATTAGGGGTGTCTGTAGACCCTAAGAAAGTAGAGGAATTAAGGACTTGCCACAACCAAAAACAGTGACTGAAGTAACAAGTTTTCTGGGTTTAGCTGGCTACTATAGAAATTTGTGGAAGGATTTTCTTCGATAGTCATTCCTCTCACCAAACTCACTCAGAAGAATTCAAAATTTATTTGGAATGAATCATGTGAGAGAAGTTTTGAAACCATGAAGACAAAACTCGCATCTACACCAGTATTAATTCTTCCTGAGGATGGCAAGAACTTCACTATTTACAGTGACGCTTCAAATGGAGGGTTAGGGTGTGTGCTTATGTAAGAAGGTCAAGTAATTGCTCACGGCAATTAAAACCGTATGAGCAGAATTACCCAACTCATGACCTTGAGTTAGCTGCAGTCGTATTTGCGCTCAAAATCTGGAGACACTACCTTTATGGAGTAAAATGCGAAGTATTCACCGATCACCAGAGCCTCAAATACATATGCACCCAAAAGGAATTAAACATGAGGCAAATAAGGTGGATGAAACTTCTAAAGGATTATGAATTGTCAATCAATTACCATCCGGGTAAGGCAAATAAGGTGGAAGATGCATTGAGCCGAAGGAACTTTGGGAAAGTGAGCTTATCTTCACTATCAGCGCAACCAGGCCTTCGAGAAACAATCAAATTGAAGCAAAGCCAAGATTCCTTTACCCTCAAAATTAAAGAACAAATTCAAGAAGGAAAGGCCCCAGAATTTTAGATTGATGAAAATGGTATTCTCTGGATGAAAAGAAGGTTGTATGTGCCAGACATCGATGGGATTCATGAAGAAATAATGGCCGAGGCACATAAATTGAGATTTTCAGTACATCCAGGAAGCACCAAAATGTACAGAGACCTGAAAAATAATTACTGGTGGAATGAGATGAAGAGTGATGTGGCTGTCTTTGTTTCAAAATGCTTAACATGTCAACAAGTCAAGGAGGAACATCAACGGCCTGGAGGACTTCTACAACCATTGGAAATACCAAAATGGAAGTGGGATAACATCTCCATGGACTTTGTAGTAGGACTACCAAGATCAAAGCAAGGTCACGATGGGATCTGGGTAATCATTGATAGATTGACCAAGTCTGCACATTTCTTGCCGGTGCGGATGACTTACAACCTGGATAAACTAGCTACCTTGTATATGGACAACATAGTGAGACTACAGGGAGTCCCGGCAAGTATACTGTCTGATAGAGATCCAAGATTCGTATCAAGATTTTGGAAAAGTTTTCAAAAGGCTATGGGAACCAAAGTCACTCTCAGCACGGCCTATCATCCACAAACTGATGGCCAAACCGAGAGGACAATTCAAACCCTCGAGGACATGTAGAGGGCATGCACACTGGAATTTCATGGAAATTGGAGTGAGCAATTACCATTGATAAAGTTTGCTTATAATAACAGTTACCACGGCAGCAATGAAATGGCTCCGTATGAGGCATTGTATGGCCGAAAATGTAGATCACCTCTGTACTGGGATGAAGTCGGAGAAAAGGCTATTACTGGACCAGAGCTTGTTCAAATAACCATTGACAAAGTCGCCATAATCAAAGAAGACTCAAGACAGCTTAAGATAGACAAAAAAGCTGGGCATATTTGAAGAGAAGACCGTTGGAATTGGATGTCGGGGAAAAAGCATATGTCATGGTCTCTCCTATGAAATGAGCGGTTCGGTTAAGTAAATTCGGAAAGTTAAATCCAAGGTATGTGGGACCGTTCGAGATACTGGAGAAAGTGGGAACCTTAGCCTACCGACTGGTTTTGCCACCTTATATGTCCCGAATACATAACGTTTTCCACATCTCACAACTGAGGAAATATGTCCCAAACCCGAGTCATGTCCCTATTCGAATAGTGGAAACAAAAGATCAAGTGTTGAGACACCGGACAATCACATATGTCAAAATACAGTGGTCAAATCATACTGAAAGGGAAGCAACCTGGGAACTGGAAGAGTGGATGCACACACAATATCCTCATCTATTCAAAAGATCGAGCTGATCAAAGTTTCAAGGACGAAACTTTCGATAAGGACGGAGGGATGTGAGAACCTAGAATTCCGAGTCGAATCACGTAAGAAATACAAACTCAAAATTAAGCTTAAACTAAGCTCAAAACTTTTTTTCTAACTATAAAACTCGAATATGAACTTAAATTTTCAGCTAACCTAACTCAAGAAAGTAGCTCCAAAGCTCGGGGATTAGCTCAACGGGAAGCCAAGCTACAAGTAACCGCATCTATCGAAGACTCGTCACTGGAAGAGTAAAACCCCAGCTGAAGGACCCGATCTTTCAGTTCAAGGAAGCTCAACCATGCTTGTCCTAAAAAGAGAGCTAAAGGTTTGGACAAACTCATTATCCAAGAAATGACCATTGAGATAACCAATGAGAGAGCTAAGAGAAGAGCTAAAGGTTTGGACAAACTTATTATGCAAGAAATGACCATTGAGAAAACCAATGAAGGAGCTAAGGGAGGAGCCAAGAGGCTATGACATATTTATGATGCAGGAAGCTACATTTGGTGCTTGAGTTAACCTTGACCACATTTACTCCATTGCTTGGGCTCCAAGGGGATGGCATATGGGTAGGGGAAAATACAAAAATTCTCCTATAAATATGAACCCTACATGCATGAGAAACCATCCCAAAAAGCCTCAACAAATTCGATCTTCCCCTCACCTAAAAGATCTCGGCCGAAATCAAGGAAGGAGAAGTAAAAGCTCGTTTCGTTATTTTTCGTGCTGGAAATTATTTTCATTACTGTAAGGAAACTCTGCCAAAAATTCGGTCACCACCCGGTCCGAATCCAGCAAGTTCGATCAAGTCTGCACATTCAAACCTTAACTTCAAGAAACGCAGTAAGTGGGTTTTTGTTACGTACCTTCATGTATTTTAAAACTTTGTATATAAATAATATTACATGCTTGTATGTATGTCCATATTTTCACAAATCAGTGTTGTTATATTTTAAAATTTCAATCGATGATATGTTCTTTCTGTTCTTCGAAATTCTTTGATTCCGCTGTATCTGTCTGAAATTTTGATAAGTTTTGTTCGATAAAAATCTGAATTATGTGATGCACTGTTACAACTCGAATTGAAATGGGACGAGAATTTTAATTCTGTCTGGCCCCCACTGGTGGGTATAAAACCATGTTCTGTCTGGCCTCCATCAGTGGGTATAAAACTGTGTTCTGGCCTCACCCCTTAGAGTACTATAACATATTGGGGACAATTTGACCATTGAAATGAGATGAGTAACAGTGTTGTGTTTGTTTTGAATTATTCTGATATGTTTCTGAACTGCTTTGAATCATCTGATAACCTCTGTCTCATATTTGATTCGTTTCTGTTATGATAAGTTGAAAGTGATAAGATTTGAAAGTTTGTTAAAGAAATGCTTTAAAGATTAAGTTCTATTTGTATCATTGAAAATCGATCGACCCCCCACTTGCTGAGTGTTTCCCAAAACACTCACCCCTTACAAATTTCAGATAAAAATGAAGAGCAACTGAATGAGGAGGAACAAGAAGCTTTCTAGGGATGGTAGTCGAAGAGCAAGATTCAAGAATCAAGATTTTATTTTCCTTTTGTTTAGTTCCGCTTCCGCAACTCTGATGTATTTTTATTATATTGTCAATGTAAAGACAATTTTTTAGTTATGAAAAAGACTGGTTATTTGGCATTTCGATACGAGGCTTAATTGTTTTCAAGTAATTGTAAAACAATGCCGGATGTCACCACGCTTCGGACATGGGGCGTGACACCGAGAGTTTTTGCATTGAGACACACTGATTTTGAAGAGATGTTGCAACCAGGTGTTTCAAAACCAGAGGTAACACCTAACGGATTGACTTGCAACCAACATTTTTTCTTCAAAACAGCAGACATAGAGATGTGATTTGCTCATTTACTAGATTCCTACTCTTATTCAGATTTCATCACTTAAGGAGACTACCATACATTTGTTCCTTTGAAGTCTGTTGACACATTCATTTGCGTAGTGACTGAATCCAGAACATTCTGTGCACTGCACTGATTCTAATTCTTTGAAATCTGGTTGAATCATCAATTCACTCCTTAGTCTAAATTGTCCTTGAGTAAGTGCAAGCATTTTATTTTTTTCAGGAGCAAACAAAGTGGACAATTTAGGTGGTTGAACAGATTTCTTCTTGTCCCTCATCCTTTTTAGATAATCATCAAATTCTTTGTAATCAAGGAGATGAAATCTTAACATAAATCAGACTCGTTGACTTCCTGAGATAGTTGAATTAAGTCATTGACAGAGTCAACAGAAAATTACAGTGCAATATTTTTCCTTTTGTCTGTTTCTGTAAACTTAGATTCATCTCAAAAGTTTTGAAAGAGCTCATCAAATCCTCCAAACTAAGCTTGGAAGTGACTTTAGCTTAATCAGTGTCACATATCTTGATGTTGAACCATTCTATAAGAGATCTTAAGATCTTGTTGACAAGTCTTTCATTAGACATTGGATCACCGAGATTGAATGCTTCATTTGTGATATCACACAACCTATGATCATATTCAACGATTGTCTTGTTTCTTATTTCCTCAAACTTTTAAATTTAGAAGTTACAATCCTTATGTAGAACCCGTAAACCAGACTACGTATAAGTCATGCATAATTTCTAGCATTTAAAGTAAAACGATTTTTTTTATTATTATTGCATGAGTATTTATTCTTTCCTTTAAATCTAATTAGTTTATGCAGTATTTTAATTTTTATCTTTTCAGTTAATTCAGTGAGGCCGGACTGGAGTTGGAGTTTTGAGATAAAATGTAAGATTTAGAAATCATTCCCAGAATTTATTTTAGCTAGCTAATAAGTTAATTAATGTTAAAAGAAGGTTTAAGGAATTATTTAAGTAACTTGAGGTAAGTAGGAAATAAGTTCATTTAATTCCATAATTAATGTGTTAATTCACTAAATTATTTAAAGGATAGGTAAGGCTCTAGGTTTAAAATACACTAACTAAACAATATTTTCCCTCCATTTATTAGATTAATTTCGGTCACCCCTTAAGTGAGATAACATTTCTTTGACAACTCACAACCTTTGACCCTTTCCTTGTCATTTCTTAGCATGATAATCTTTTCTTTTATTAACCACCATTAATTAATAATAGATCATTATCCAAGCCTTGAGATGACATGAAGAATCGGTCATACCCCAACTATCCTCCAACAATCATTTTGATATCAAACCATTTCAAATTCAAAAGAGAGAAAGACTTGGTCTTGCCACCCCTTTTATATTGCAACTCCCTCCATCTCTCCTAACCATCATTCCCCCTCCTCACCACCAAAATTCAGAGAAAAAACCAGAGAGAAATTGTGAGGTAGCCATAGAAAATAGGAGAGAAAAATCGAGTAGAAGCAAGAACAAGAAGATCACACCGCCTCCTCCGCGCCGCGTCGTCGTTTCGTTCTTTTTTCTTTCAAAACGAACCAAGGCATGTGTATATTGCCCTTGCTCTTCAATCAAGTCATATTAACATTTTTAAATAGTATATGATCATCATTTCCATGGCATAACCGAATTTGGATACAAATTTTCAAATAAAAATCTGCACAGAATTTTTGTTCCCCTCTTGTGCTTCACGGGTTGCATTGTTTCAATGGTTTCAGGGTATAGTTCGATTCTAGGCTTCCAAGGCTTCTCCTACGCATGTACTAGGACATGTTAGGAACACGTTTGTCCATTGGTTCGAGTCCTATGCAAGCCGAAATCCAGAGATGACAGCAACACCCCCTTAAGTGTCATATTTTGTTCGATTTTTTTGAGTTGTTGTCCAAAGAGGAGAGTTGCTGATCTTGGCTGCCCTAGGGGCCTATATCCATGGTTAGAACACCTCCCTATCATGTCTAAGACGTGACCAAGTCGCCCTTTTGAAGCCTGGTCCATGGTGAATCTGTTTTCAAATCAAAAGAAACAAGAACAGCCCACGGCCCCTTCCCCTTATTGCATGTGTTGTTCGGTTTTTAGGGAGTGGTGTGGATCTTGGTTGGCCTCTGGCCCTTAGCCACGGTTCATACCATACCCCTTGATGTCTAGTTCGTGCCATGGTCAATAAAATGACCACTGGAATGATCCATGACAGCAAAAAGATAGCATTACCCCACGCGTGCAGCTTGTTGCTCTCGGCTGGGAGTATGGTCGCTTTTCTGGTGTGGTTCGAATTGTGGCTAGCTCAGGGCCCTTATCCATGGTTCAAATCATCCCTTAGGATGTTGGGAAGAGGCTCTGGTCAATGGTGCAAGCCCCAATGGCAAGTAGTCTCGAAAACGACGCAAGGAAACGAATGCGCTGCTACTGTATTTTGTGGACAGCAAGTTGTGCGTCGGTTCAGAGGTGCATTTCGGGTTCTTGGTTTGCTTTTAGCCTATGGCCTTGGACTGGACAGTACCTCATCAAGTTGGGAAGGTCGTGTTTTTGGCCGTTCGTGATTCGGATCATTTTAGAGGTCGTACAAGGAATTTCGGTGCGATGTGCCAAATTGACTCTCGAAAGAGCGTTTCATGTTTTGGCCTCCATTCACCAAAAAATTTCGGCCCTTACCATTTTAGGAGCATTATTTCATCATTTCTAAGTGTATTTTAATCATGACAAAATGATGGTTAGGTGATGGTTCGGGTTGGCACGGAGTCATGATTAAATACGAAGTCGTTGGGCGTAATTGTCTCGTTTTTGGATTCAATTACAAAGTTGGGTCAAGAAAATCATTTGCATATTTTTCATGTTAAATTTAGGTCGCAGCGAGCCTGGGAACGATCCAACTCAAGTGGTAAAATAATACAGGATATTTATTTATGTCATTTAATTATATTACGTGCATAAAAATATAAAATATTCATTTTTGAGATTTATGCGATATTGCTTGTGCCCATTTCACTATCATGGGATTATTGCTTCACGCGGTCGTCAATTACCGGTTCAGTTCAGTTCATTTCCACCCAGTATACTATGGCATTAGTATGATCAGACGATTATTACTTCACCCGGTCGTCAGTTACCGGTCAGTTCAGTTCAGTTCAGTGCAGGGGCCACTTGCGTAGAACATAATCTCAACAGAAAATTTATGACATGTTATTTTATGACAGGGCTCGATTGAGCAAACATTTCACTTATGATTTTCAGTCAGTTATGCACGTATTATAATTGCTCATGATAAGTTATTTTCACGTTATGCCTCATGACATGATATTTTATCCCATGTAATTTTATTATATTATTTACTCGTTATCTACAATATAAGCGTGCTGAGTCTTTAGACTCACTAGACTTGATTGTTGTAGGTACTGATGAGGTCGGGACCGAGGGCGGGGACTAGTGAGCCAGCTTGGGTCGGCAGTAGTGGAACCTGAGGACCTCATTTACGGCATTTACCATTTTTATGCTCAAACATTTTTATCAGTTGTTAGATTACTTTAAACTTGTTATTTTGCGAACAATAATTTCTTCCGCTGCTATTTTGAACATTAAACTTGATTTATCAGTTTATTTTGGTGAATGAGGCATTTTATTTATTTTAAAAAGAAAATTTTAAATTTTTCCGCAAATTTTCAAACACGAATTTTCGGGCCATTATAGCTGGTATCAGAGCAATGGTTCTGTAAAAGGTTGTACTACTACTGACCACGAGAAGCTCATGGAGTCATGTCTTCGGTTTGTAAGTTTTACATTTACGCATTTCGTTTACAGCATGAAATATTTTAACAGCATGTTTTCATGAAATGTTTTACGTCCAGATTTTTATTGTTCAGTAATTAAATTTAAATAAATTATATAGATTATGCATGTTAGTTACGTATGGGTTATGTATGAAACAGTATGCCCCCTAGACGCATCCTCGAGCGCACTAGAGAGGATGAGCCTCGCCAGGAGGACGGCATGAACCGGAGGCAGGAGAGGGACTTACCACCTCCACCACCCCCTCCACCTGACATGAATGCCCAGATGCTAGCTGGGATGACTCAGTTCTTCGCACAGTTCGCGGGGAACCATGCTGTGACAGCCAGGCCGACAGGGCCCGAGGATACTTATGAGCGTTTCATGAAGATGAGGCCGAAGGAGTTTTCAGGGACGTCTGATCCCATGGTTGCCGAGGGCTGGATCAAGTCCCTCGAGGTTATCTTCGAGTTCATGGAGCTTGGAGATGCAGACAGAGTCCGATGTGCCACCTACTTATTCGGAGGAGATGCCCGCTTATGGTGGGAAGGAGCGTCAGTAGCCCTGAACTTGGCTACGCTAAGCAGGACACGCTTCACGGAGGTATTCTACTCCAAATATTTCACTGAGGAGGTGCGCACAAGGTTGACCACGGAATTCATGAGCCAGAGACATGGAGATCTGACTGTTACGGAGTTCATCCATAAGTTTGAGAGGGGTTGTCATTTTGTGCCCCTGATCGCGAATGATGCTAAAGCCAAGTTAATGAATTTCCTGGTGGGTCTACGGCCGATCTTGCGCCGTGATGTTAAGGTAGCTGACCCTACTACTTATGAGGTCGCCGTCTCAAAAGCTCTAGCTGCAGAGCAGGACCAGCGTGACATTGAGCGGGATCGCCAGGGCAAGCGCCCAATCCAGGTACCGCACCGCCCTCCTCCTCAGCAACAGCATCAGAACAATAGGCCTTTTCACGGCCCACCTAGAAACAGAGGTCAGCAGCAGCAGCAGCAGCGGGGACGCCCAGTCCCGAGGACTTTTGAGCATCCACTCTGTCCTAGGTGCACACGGCGCCATGCTGGAGCGTGTATGTATTGTTCAGGGAAGTGTTATAAGTGTGGTAGTCCAGACCACTTACTTCTGCAGTGCCCTAAGAGAAATATGCCTACCCAGGGCAGAGTTTTTGCTCTCCATGCCACGGAGGCGAACCCGGAGACCATGCTTATGACAGGTACCTTTAAGCTTTAAGTTTACATTTGAGATTTAATGTTTTGGGTTGAGATTTTTGAACATAGAATTGCAGTAGGATTGCATGCTCTACTCAGTATTATTTTGGTAATTTAAGTTAGAAGAACTTTGACCTTTGCACGTCTATAAGTTAGTTCTTGTGATTATTGGGTTCAGCTTAGTATTCCAACCTTTCAGGGAGAATATTTATATCTGGTTCCGCTACGAAGGCCTTGATGGATTCAGGGGCCACTCACTCCTTTATTTCGGAAGTCTTTGCTAATTTCCTCAAGGTTAAGACCGTTGGGCTAGATGTAGCCTATTCAGTAGTATTGCCTTCTGGTGAGGAGATGGCAGCTACCAATGTGATCCGAGGCATAGATCTTGAGCTCCATGGCAACCTCGTTTATGCGGATCTGATCGTGTTGCCGATGCCGGAGTTTGACATCATCCTAGGGATGGACTGGCTATTGCGGAACAGAGTTTTGATTGACTTCCAGCGGAGTTATGTTCTAGTCCGACCGCCTGGAATGACGCAGTTCTTATTTGAGCCGGACAGGTACTTTCCCTTACCGCGCATTAATCCTTATGTCAAGGCTAGGAAGCTCATGTATAGAGGTTGTCGGGTATTTTTATAGCAACTTTTATATCTGTCCCCGAGGTGCCCAGTCAGTCAGCCGCAGACGTTCCGATTGTTAGAGACTTCTTAGACGTTTTTCCTGAGGACGTCTCTGGTATACCACCCGAGGGAGAGGTGGAGTTTTCTATTGAGCTCATGCCAGGTACGGCTCCGATCTCCAAAGCACCGTACCGACTAGCACCGACAGAGATGGCAGAGCTTAAGAAGCAGATTCAGGAACTTCTAGACAAGGAGTTCATTCGCCCGAGTTTTTCACCATGGGACGCGCCAGTCTTATTTGTGAAGAAGAAGGATGGCACGATGAGACTTTGCATTGATTACCGGGAATTGAACAGGGTTACAGTGAAGAACAAGTACCCACTTCTGCGTATTGAGGATCTATTTGATCAGTTGCAGGGAGCTTCGGTATTCTCCAAGATAGATCTGCGTTCCGGTTATCACCAGTTGAGGGTGAAAGATGATGATGTTTCCAAGACTGTTTTTAGGACTCGTTATGGCCACTATGAGTTCCTTGTGATGCCGTTCGGTCTGACGAATGCGCCAGCGATCTTCATGGATCTCATGAATCGCGTATTTCAGCCGTATCTTGACCAGTTTGTGATAGTATTCATAGACGACATTCTCGTCTACTCCAAGAATCAGGAGGATCACAGCAGACATCTGACCACAGTGCTACAGACCTTGCAGAAGCACAAGTTATTCGCAAAGTTCAGTAAGTGCGAATTTTGGTTAGAGAAGGTGGCGTTCTTAGGCCACATTGTTTCTAGCAGTGGTATTGAGGTAAACCCAGCGAAAGTTGCCGCAGTCAGAGATAGGGTTGTGCCGCAGAATGCATCAGAGATCCGCAGTTTTCTTGGGCTAGTAGGATATTATCGGAAGTTCATTAAGGGATTCTCCTCTATTGCCGTTCCACTCACATCTTTGACCAAGAAGAATGCTAAATTTGTGTGGAGCGAGGAGTGTCAGAAGAGCTTCGATACTTTGAAGCAAGCTCTTATCTCAGCGCCAGTTTTGGCAATGCCGTCAGGGCCCGGTGAGTTTGTTCTGTACACCGATGCTTCGAAGCTCGGTTTGGGCTCGGTATTGATGCATCATGGGAAGTTGATAGCGTATGCTTCTCGACAGTTGAAAATCAATGAGAAGAACTACTCTACCCATGATCTAAAGTTGGCAGCCGTAGTATTTTCCCTGAAGATTTGGAAGCATTATTTGTATGGAGAGAAGTGCCAGATCTTTACCGACCACAAGAGCCTCAAGTATTTCATTACGCAGAAGAAGCTGAACATGCATCAGAGGCGTTGGTTGGAGCTTGTGAAGGATTATGACTGTGACATTAGCTACCACCCGGGTAAAGCTAATGTAGTTGCGGATGCATTGAGCAGAAAAGTCGCAATGATGGCTCATTTGACGATTCAGAGACCTCTTCAGCTTGAGATGCAGAGGTTTGATCTAGAGTCATATCGTCAAGGTAGAGTTCCTCATCTATCTACTTTGACGATCCAGTCTTCCCTTATTGACCGTATTCGCAGTGGTCAGGCAGCAGATGAACAGTTAGCAAAGTGGAAGCAGAGAGATGAGGCCAAGGGCAATGTCTTGTATTCAGTCAGCGACGGTATTGTGAGATACCGAGACAGGATGTGGGTTCCTAGTAGTGGTTCTATTCGAGCAGATATTCTATCAGAGGCCCACATGTCGCCGTACTCTATTCATCCAGGGAGTACGAATATGTACCGAGATCTGTAGTTATTGTATTGGTGGCCTGGGATGAAGAAAGACATCAGACGGTTTGTATCCGAGTGTCTGACTTGCCAGTTAGTGAAGGCGGAGCATCAGAGACCAGCAGGTTTGCTCAAGCCTCTTCCCATTCCCGAGTGGAAGTGGGAGAATGTTACCATGGACTTCGTGACTGGTTTGTCGAAGTCAGTCAGATGATCAAATGCCATCTGGGTGATTGTTGATCGTCTTACCAAATCAGCGCATTTCTTGCCTATTAAGACGACTTTCACCATGATTCAGTATGCAGAGTTGTATATCCGGGAGATAGTCCGACTTCATGGTATTCCAGTTTCTATCGTATCTGACAGAGACCCCAGATTCACTTCCTCGTTTTGGAAGAGTTTGCATTCGACTATGGGTACGAAGTTGCTGTTTAGCACAGCTTTCCATCTGCAGACAGATGGGCAGTCAGAGCGAGTTATTCAGATTTTGGAGGATCTTCTCCGTGCTTGTGTTATTGATTTCTCTGGGAGTTGGGAGTCGAACTTGCCATTAGTGGAGTTCACCTATAACAACATCTTCCAGTAGTCTATTGGTATGGCTCCGTATGAAGCACTATATGGCCGCAAGTGCAGATCTCCTATTCATTTGGACGAAGTAGGGGAGAGATCAGAGTTGGGTCCGGAGGTTATTCAGCAGGCTGCTGATGTAGTAGTCAAGATCCGTGATAGGATGAGGACTGCTCAGAGTCGACAGAAAAGTTATGCAGATCAGAGGAGGAGAGACCTAGAGTTTGTCGTTGGCGACCATGTCTTTGTGAAGGTAGCACCTATGAAGGGTGTCATGCGATTTGGGAAGAAAGGAAAGCTCAGTCCGAGATTCATTGGACCATTTGAGATCCTCGACAGAGTTGGGACTCTAGCTTATCGTGTGGCTCTTCCGTCGAATCTGGCCGGAGTACACAATGTGTTACACGTCTCTATGCTGAGGAACTACATGGAAAATCCTTCGCATGTCTTGAACTTCGAGCCGTTGCAGCTTACTCCGAACCTATCTTTTGATGAGAGACCAGTGCAGATCTTAGACAGACAGGAGAAGAAGCTTCGAAACAAGCTAGTTAAGCGAGTGAAAGTCAAATGGCTCAACCATTCAGAGGAGGAAGCTACGTGGGAGTCTGAGCCAGAGATGAGGAGTCGGTACCTCGAGTTATTCGGTAAGTTTTAATTTCGAGAACGAAATTTCTTTTAAGGGGGGGAGAGTTGTAGAACCCGTAAACCAGACTACGTATAAGTCATGCATAATTTCTAGCATTTAAAGTAAAATGATTTTTTTTATTATTATTGCATGAGTATTTATTCTTTCCTTTAAATCTAATTAGTTTATGCAGTAGTTTAATTTTTATCTTTTCAGTTAATTCAGTGAGGCCGGACTAGAGTTGGAGTTTTGAGGTAAAATGTAAGATTTAGAAATCATTCCCAGAATTTATTTTAGCTAGCTAATAAGTTAATTTAAGTTAAAAGAAGGTTTAAGGAATTATTTAAGTAACTTGAGGTAAGTAGGAAATAAGTTCATTTAAGTTCCATAATTAATGTGTTAATTCACTAAATTATTTAAAGGATAGGTAAGGCTCTAGAGGTTTAAAATACACTAACTAAACAATATTTTCCCTCCATTTATTAGATTAATTTAGGTCACCCCTTAAGTGAGATAACATTTCTTTGACAACTTTGACCCTTTCTTTGTCATTTCTTAGCATGATAATCCTTTCATTTATTAACCACCATTAATTAATAATAGATCATTATCCTTGCTTTGAGATGACATGAAGAATCGGTCATACCCCAACTATCCCTCCAACAATAATTTTGATATCAAACCATTTCAAATTCAAGAGAGAGAAAGACTTGGTCTTGCCATCCCTTTTATATTGCAACTCCCTCCATCTCTCCTAACCATCATTTCCCCTCCTCACCACCGAAATTCAGAGTAAAAACTAGAGAGAAATCGTGAGGTAGCCATATAAAATAGGAGAGAAAAATCGAGTAGAAGCAAGAACAAGAAGATCGGTCCGCCTCCTCCGCGCCACGTCGTCGTTTCGTTCGTTTTTCTTTCAAAACGAACCAAGGCATGTGTATATTCCCCTTGCTCTTCAATCAAGTCATATTAACATTTTTAAATATTATATGATCATCATTTCCATGGCATAACCGAATTTGGATACAAATTTTCAAAGAAAAATCTGCACAGAATTTTTGTTCCCCTCTTGTGCTTCACGGGTTGCATTGTTTCAATGGTTTCTGGGTATGGTTCGATTCCAGGCTTCCAAGGCTACTCCTAGGCATGTACTAGGACATGTTAGGAACACGTTTGTCCATTGGTTTGAGTCCTATGCAAGCCGAAATCCAGAGATGACAGAAACACCCCCTTAAGTGTCATATTGTGTTCGATTTTTTTGAGTTGTTGTCCAAAGAGGAGAGTTGCTGATCTTGGCTGCCCTAGGGACCTATAGCCATGGTTAGAACACCTCCCTATCATGTCTAAGACGTGACCAAGTCTTCCTTTTGAGGCTTGGTCCATGGTGAATCGGTTTTCAAATCAAAAGAAACAAGAGCAGCCCACGGCCCCTTCCCCTTATTGCATGTGTTGTTCGGATTTTAGGGAGTGGTGTGGATCTTGGTTGGCCTCTGGCCCTTGGCCACGGTTCATATCAAACCCCTTGATGTCTAGTTTGTGCCATGGTCAATCAAAACGATAGCATTACCCCACGCGTGCAGCTTGTTGCTCTCGGCTGGGAGTATGGTCGCTTTTCTGGTGTGATTCGAATTGTGTCTGGCCTAGGGCCCTTAGCCATGGTTCAAATCATCCCTTAGGATGTTGGGAAGAGGCTCTGGTCAATGGTGCAAGCCCCAATGGCAAGTAGTCTCGAAAACGACGCAAGGAAACGAATGCGCTGCTACTGTATTTTGTGGACAGCAAGTTGTGCGTCGGTTCAGAGGTGCATTTCGGGTTCTTGGTTTGCTTTTAGCCTATGGCCTTGGACTGGACAGTACCTCATCAAGTTGGGAAGGTCGTGTTTTTGGCCGTTCGTGATTCGGATCATTTTAGAGGTCGTACAAGGAATTTCGGTGCGATGTGCCAAATTGACTCTCGAAAGAGCGTTTCATGTTTTGGCCTCCATTCACCAAAAAATTTCGGCCCTTACCATTTTAGGAGCATTATTTCATCATTTTTAAGTGTATTTTAATCATGACTAAATGATGGTTAGGTGATGGTTCGGGTTGGCACGGAGTCATGATTAAATACGAAGTCGTAGGGCGTAATTGTCTCGTTTTTGGATTCAATTACAAAGTTGGGTCAAGAAAATCATTTGCATATTTTTCATGTTAAATTTAGGTCGCAGCGAGCCTGAAAACGATCCAACTCAAGTGGTAAAATAATACAGGATATTTAATTATGCCATTTAATTATATTACGCGCATAAAAATATAAAATATTCATTTTTGAGATTTATGCGATATTGCTTGTGGCCATTTCACTATCATGGGATTATTGCTTCACCCGGTCGTCAGTTACCGGCTCAGTTCAGTTCAGTTCCACCCAGTATACTGTGGCATTAGTCTAATCAGATGATTATTACTTCACCCGGTCGTCAGTTACCGGTCAGTTCAGTTCAGTTCAGTGCAGGGGCCACTTGCGTAGAACATAATCTCAACAGAAAATTTATGACATGTTATTTTATGACAGGGCTCGATTGAGCAAACATTTCACTTATGATTTTCAGTCAGTTATGCACGTATTATAATTGCTCATGATAAGTTATTTTCACGTTATGGCTCATGACATGATATTTTATCTCATGCAATTTTATTATATTATTTACCCGTTATCTACAATATAAGCGTGCTGAGTCTTTAGATTCACTAGACTTGATTGTTGTAGGTACTGATGAGATCGGGACCGAGGGCGGGGACCAGTGAGCCAGCTTGGGTCGGCAGTAGTGGAACCCGATGACCTCATTTACGGCATTTACCATTTTTATGCTCAAACATTTTTATCGGTTGTTGGATTACTTTAAACTTGTTATTTTGCGAACAATAATTTCTTCCGCTGCTATTTTGAACATTAAACTTGATTTATCAGTTTATTTTGGTGAATGAGGCATTTTAACTATTTTAAAAAGAAAATTTTAAATTTTTCGTCAAATTTTCAAACACGAATTTTCGGGCCATTATACCTTAACTTGTTTTCATGCACACTATCAAATCCTTCACATTGCTTTTGAAGAATTTCTTATGCATCTTTGGCAGAGATGCAATTAGTGATCAACTAAACATGTTAATGTCGACTGAAGTGAAAATTTCATTGAGTGCTTTTGAATTGAAATTCAAAATTTAGACTTCATTAATTGTCCAAGCACTCTCTAGTTTGATTCGACTATCACCATCCACATCCACAGTTCTTTGTGGAGACCAACCATCCAGAACACGTTCTCATGCTTTTTCTTCTATGGATTTAATGTAGACCCTCATTTTGAATTTCGAAATAGCATAATTGGATCCATCCAAAACCCGTGGTTGAAAAACAGTGTTGGCAAATAACACGTCCATTGTACTTTGGCAAAAACTTGTGTGAGATGGTTTCACGGTCGTATTTTGTGAGACATATTTCTTATTTGGGTCATCAATGAAAAATTATTACTTTTTAAGCTAAGAATATTACTTTTATTGTGAATATAGGTAGGGTTGACCCGTCTCACAGATAAAGATTCCTAAGACCGTCTCACAAGAGACCTACTCTTGTACTTTTACATGTTTAAACAAAAATACCCAAAAATCTCACTTAGTAATTGTTAAGCATATCTCTGATGCTAATTGAAAGAAATATTTAACATAAAAATACAAAAAAAACTAAGATTGTGTATATCAGATGTGTTGCAACACCTATTCACAATTATATCTTATTTATTGACGTCTTTTGTCCTAAAATTTATTCCTTGTACATTGTCCTATACAATATGGAAACAATTAGGAAATAAAATCTTTCAAACAATATTATAATATCTAGAGATGTTATCATAAATATCAATATCTTAACAAATCTTATTTGTCTAGAAAGACAAAACATCATATCTTAATATCACAATATTATCAATAAAAAAATAATTATAAAATCAAATATTTCTTTCAAGAAAAATTAGAAACGCTGTTAAAAATTCAATATAATATGTGTAATATGATTATTTATAACAAACTGATGCTAAATTTTGAAACAATCCAAAAGTAAATTGCAACACAAATTTACTTGTGACCATTGATTTATTGTGTCAATAAAAAAATTATGACTAGTTTGCTTTTTCCAATTGCCTCACAATATTTTGAATAAAAAGTTTTGTTCTACATTTTAACTTATTAATGAATAACTTTTCAAGAATTTTTTGTTTTTTATAAGGTGATAAAACGTCAAATTATGAACGATGAAATTTGAAGTTTTATAAGTTTAAGTGAGTTTATAACGAAATTAAGCATGTATTGGCAGCCTGCTCCATGTAAAGACTAATGTCCATTTTTTTTAATCGTATTGTATTTATCCTCAATTTGTATGTTGTTGTAATACTATCGATAGTAGTACTGTTCGCTTGTTCGCTTGTACGTAACCTCTTCGACAACCATTTTCCAACAATATTTAGCGATTTTGATTTCGTCAAAGCACAATTTCTTCGTATTCCTCGAGAAAAATTGGTAATCATGGTACGAGATTTCCAACTCTGATTAGAAGAATCTTATTTTTGCCGTATGAAGCATTAGATAGATCGAGTTTTTGTTTTTCTTGATTGATTGCTCCCCCACTCTTCTGCTTTCTACTCCATTCCTTTGTGTACCTCAATCATGATAAATTGTGAATTTTTAGCTTGATTAAGTTTTGGGTTTTTTGTATTTCTTCTTAATTTTTCATATCTTAGCGGAGTTTCGTATGACTGTTGGATTACACCATGAGGAAGAAGCTCGATACTCGGTTCCCCGCTGTAAGTTTCACCGTCACTCACTCTTTTTGGTTGATTTATCGATTTTTTGTGTGGATTTGTGTGATTTGTTACTCGTTTTGGATGTACCGTCTTGCTTGAAATGGAAGTGAACTGATTTTTTACCATCCCTGTGATTCCAGTATTTGCGAGATCTCGTAGTTTTTTTCCCGTTTATTTTTTAGTTTTGCTGTTTTTTTTAGTGAATTTGGAATGCTGTATTTTTGTAACAGTCTCTTTTATTTTTATTTGGATGTTTTCTCAAGTAAATAAATGTGATGTACCGACCCTGAGTCGTGGGCTTTGTACCCATATTTATGACTCATGCTGTATGTGCTACTACTCATGTTGGACTAATCTACGGCTCATGACCATTAGTGGTGTATGGGTATGAGCTGGGCTTATGTTGGGTCGGCCTAAGTTACATGTGAAGTGAAAGGAAATATTAATTTAGGAGAAGATGCAATTTCTCACCTTATTTGCGAAGGCCCAATGTGTTGTAAGTTATACTTTTCCTGTTGATCTGTAAAAAAAATTGTTAGATAGTATACCGTCTTTTAACTGAACAAGCTGGAACTGTTTTAGTTCAGCATTTCTCCCATTTTAATATAATAATGGGGTATCTTTTGGGAGAGATGAAGATTTGAATTTATGAAAAATATGTAGTTCTTGCATTCATTTCTCGTGTGATTATAGTAGTTTGTATCCTATCTGAAAAGGCTTATCCTATCAGTTGCATTGAACTAGCGCGTTGGTTTTGTATTTCAGGAAATGTGGAGCAATATGTAAGCTCATTGCTCATTTGATGACCACCAAATTTGTGATTCTAATTAAATTAGTATTCTTGTTCAGTAGTGGCTTATGCATATCCTTTTCCTATATGATGGTACCTCCGGAGTTTAAATAAAATTTTGATTTTACTTTCCAAAGGGGATAATCAATAACAAACATTTCAGGATGATTTCGCATAGCTTAATGGAATGGATCAGAGTAGTTTTTACAATGGAACCCGAAAATCTTGTTGATTTTGTGGTAGTCCATTAAAACTTTGATAGAAAACATGGAAGTTTACAAAAAATATCATTAACCAAAATGTTTTTTAGAAGTGTAATAGGCTTAGCTATCACAAATTGCTTCATCATGCTAAATGGAAATCTGAAAATTGTAATGTTGAGGCTTGGGATCTCATGCTATCATGTCAACAGGCTATGAAAGATGTAGTCTCGGTGCCATGGTGTTTATAAGTTTATGCTTTGAGCTGTTTACTATCATTTATACGGTTATACCCATATATGGATTTAGTGGTCACACTCTTGGATATCACTCTTCAAGTTGAATTTGACTGCTCAAAAGCAATTCATTTAATTGCCACTTTTGTGTTGGATCCTGATTGCTATTAGTGTACATATATCATGCACATTCTTCGTTATTAATGATTTTCTATTTAAGTTGCTGTGCACTAAAAGATTCTTACATTTTATGTTATGTCATATGTGAATGCTCCACTTTTCATTTTAGCTATAATCACTTGTAAGATTAATTATCGTACCACTGTTATTAATTTTATTTTTCACTTTTTTAGACACTAGTTATTTGCAGAAAATTTTACCTTAAATACACCAGGAAAAAATAAATATGCTTGATAACCAAGAACCCCTTCGTTTTGCATGAAAAACCTGCATAAATGAACGAAAAGATTAAAAAGACAGTAGATATACAGCTGATTATGTGTTGTTCTAATAGAAAATGCTAGTCTATTATTCTTTCTATGTCTGATGAAAAGTTGTGTTTGCCAGGCTCGGATTAAAAAGATAATGCAAGCTGATGAAGATGTTGGGAAGATTGCCATGGCAGTACCTGTTTTAGTCTGTAAGTGTTTGTTAGTTGTTGGCCTATCAATTTTTTGTAGTGTCATAGTCTCTCTCTCATATATTTTTCTCTTTGTCATGTTGATTCAGCCAAGGCATTGGAATTATTTTTGCAAGATCTTTGTGATCGTACATATGACATAACCGTGCAGAGAGGGGCCAAGACTGTTAGTGCTTTGCATTTGTGAGTGGAGCTACTGTTCTCTACTATTTCTTATATCTTCATTGTTCAGCCTGTTTTAAGCAGCTGTATTGTCATAAGTTTGTGTTGGAAACTGAATTTCGGTTGTTTAACAAACTGAACGTCTAACTAATCTAGAAGAATGATAGAAACTGATCTAAAATATGAAAACTATCGGTTGCCAGTAACTGAAGGATAATACGCAGTTTTTCAAAGGAAACTGAACCAACAACTGAACTACACAGACAACTGACTGATCAGTTGGAACTGTTCAGTTACTACAAACAATTGTGAGCTTATCAACTACAATCAATCAGCTGATCCCTCAGCTGTCCACGTAATCAGTTAAGGAATAAGAAATTCAACCGTCAAAAGTTGACTGCAACAAGTAGTGGGATCGCAGCATTTCAGAAAAGCTGCAATGTACGACTGTCAAAAGAATGTTGACGTGGCAAGCAACGGATATAAATGTTCAAATTGTATTTAATATTACCGTTGGAGAGAAGCCTATAAATAGCAGAGAAGAGCAGCTGAAGAAAAAAGTCTTGGAACTTTTGAATCCTTGAACTCTGAACGACTATCGATTTTCTATTCAGTTACTCTGCTGAAATCGTTGCTAATATCAAAGCTCACACTTATTGTATACATTCATAGCTTTCAGGCTATACTTCGAGCTTTCAACACAACTGTAATACTCGATCTTGAAGAGATCAGTTGTGTTAGGTAAACAAGTTTGTAACTAAGAGTTTCAGTTTGGCATTGTTAAGTCTAAAACTTAAGTGGGTTTGTACAACCGCTTGTATCGATCAAAGTCTTTTAATGTATATCATATTCTTGAGATAGAAGGGGTGACGTAGGAGTATTTGAAATCTCCGAACATCCATAAAATCTTGTGTCCTCGTATTTCAGTTTATATTCTATCTATCAGTTAGTTTGTTTCCGCACACTATTTGTTAACTGAATGATATTATCTTACAAGATTCCCGAGTATCAGTTTATCACTAAATTGATTCATCAGTCGAAAAGGTTTTGAAAATCGTAAGTGTTTATTCAACCCCTTCTAAACACTTTTCCACCTTTAACCGATTCTATCAGTTTGTCTGGTCTAATTGTATCGTGGCTGTGCAGTACTTCTCAGTTGTTGCATGTCCACACATCCTGCCTTCTATTTGCTTTAAATTCATTGATGTTACACCAGGAAAAAGGTCTTGCCATAATTTTATGTGGCTATTGACGTGCCATTTACCAAGCCATTAAATCACATAATACTTAATTTGTATTTGATTTCCTGGCAATTGGCTTCATGAGGTCGATAAAGGTTTCTAAGTGTATTAAGCCAATAATTTTTGGACATAAAGGCGAGTGAGTATTGTTCTTGAGCCCTGAGACTTATGGATTGACATTTTCTGCTCAAAAATAGGTTTGTCTTCCTCCTGTTGTAACAGTGAAGAAATATGAGGTGTACATTAGTGAATTTAAGAAAGTGGGCATGTGTATTATTTTATTTACTTTCCACAGTTGAATGCGAAGTTTCTTTATGAACTGATTAAGCCTTTTCATGCTGGTATTAGGTGCTAATCATTTTTTTATTGCTCTTTGTGTTCCTCTGTATATTTCTAGGGATTACAACGTACAAAATTAGATCTTTGATTCGTGATGCACCTTTGAATTGGGTCTCACTACTTGAACCCTGAGGTTTTAAGCTAATTGTTTGGAATTGATGTGTGAGTGGGTTTGAGAGAGTTTCTGTGATTCATTGACGCTGTCTACATAAAAAATAACTTTTGTACAAACCTGAAAATTAACGATGACTTTAAAATTTCTGTTTATAATTAAGAAGGCAAATGACAAGAATACTAAGTTCATTCAGCTTAAATTTTTCATTTTTAAATTTAATTTTCACGGGATCTGGTCCATCTCATTGGTGGAAGCCTTGATTCAACCGCTCTTTGACAATCTAATTCTATTCAGAACAAAAAAAATTCTTCTTGTCGAGCGTAGGTAATTTTCTGGCATATATTTTTAGCATTCTGTTGAAGGCTTGTCTTTTTTATGTCCTTACTCAGGCTGACAAGTCAAATAATGAAATTAGTTGTTTTACATCAAAAGCGATTCCACAAAGTATACATATATGATGAAACTTTATAATGTCTTTACTGCTTGAGCTTCAAGTTTTTAATTTGAACTTGGAGCTAACTGCATCAACACCTCTGTAAAAAAATCAAAAAGCGAAAAATTAATAGCATTCTAGATCCCCGTGTTTTTAAAATAGGAATAAAACCCCCTACCAGAGGGCAAATGTGCCTAAGTTTTTTGTTACGAAGGGGTGAAATTTATATGGTTTTAAATATGAAGGGTGTATTAACTTATTAATATTTTTAGGGGGTTTATGCCTTTTACCAAAGCGGTTGGTGCAATTAGCTCTTTTTAAGTTACATGATTCATGATTGTGATATTAATATTCAATACAATTCTCCCTGTTGTCATTTTTTAAATTATTATATGTACATGAGAAGTTTAACGGGCCAAAGCAGGATAGTGCACCAACCCTTTTTAATTTACATTATTCATGATTCTGATATTAATATTCAATACAATTCTTCCTGTTGTCATTTTGGAAGTTATTATATGTTCATGAGAAGTTTAATGGGCCAACTAAAATGAGCTGAAGCAGGATGGTGCTTATGAATTTTCAAAAAGACACCATGTGATTCTTTTCTAATCTGCATTAAATGTACCTTTAATTTGTTAGTTCATTTTTATATCTCTTATTAAATATTTGACAAATTAACGATTGAGATTGCTCAACCTTGTTAATTTCAATCCAGCTTTGTGTGGTAAGACATGGCAAAAATATAGCAAGTCTGTAATCTGCCGTAGCTTCTAACTTATTTTTTTTATATGCAGAAAACATTGTGTACATAGTTATAACGTGTTCGACTTTCTGAAGGACGTAGTTAGCAAAGTTCCCGACTATGGTCATTCTGATAATGCAGCTGAAATGCCCAAAAGAAGGTTACGATGTTTTCAACTTTCCATCTGATCCCTCTACTGGAATTTGGATTAGTTTGTGCTTGATATTCCTCCGTGGTTTCCTTTGGAGACTGATAACCTGAAATTATGAACTGCTTTGGCAGGAAAGTTGAATCTAACGACAGTGATGAAGAGCCTAAAAGAGGTAGCATGGTAAGAAACCCTTCAATGAAAGTTTTTACTATCCGAAAGTTAAATATTCATCTTCAACTCAAATTTTTTTCCTTGCGAGGGTATCATGTTTTTCCTCTAATCAGTTGTTGGCATAACTGTTCACGGTGATCTATAGTTTCATTCGGATCTAAATATGGCATTGAATAAATGTCTTATTGCGAATTGAACATACTAAATTTGATTTAAAGTTGACCGAAGTTTTGATTTTCAATTTTCTGTAGTTATCTACTGTCCAGTTATCTTCAGGTGCCTGTATTTAGGTATGCACCAGTGTAGAGTAAAAGCTGGTTTTGCTAAGCCACTTTCTCAAGACGAATTATGTTTACATTTGACAAATAAATTGCATATCAATAACTTGGAGGAGTAGCTCAAAATAGGCGAATACCGTAGTTGTATTGTATTGTTATCTGGTGGAGTAGATTGAAGGTTTTAGCAACTACTGACTGCTTTTATCCCAAAGAAGCTTTTTTAAATACCAAGTTTGTTGATAGTTTATTTTTTGGTCCCATCAGGGCAGCAACACACCCTGTTGGTAGGTAACTTGAATAAAATCTCGCAACTTGGTAGTAATTCAGAAGATGGAATTGTCTTAAATTTACGCACCAGTCTGTACTCGTTTCACTTGGGTGGCTTTTTTTTTTAGCATTTTCTGTTTTTCTGATTCAAATTCCTCGTATTGAGAGTATCTGACCTTGTTTACTGCAGCATGAAACCTGCCACCCTAGTAACAGTGGACGTGGAAGAGGAAGGGGCAGAGGAAGAGGACGTGGGCGACCCAGCAAAGCAACAGAGAGAGACACCTTTCGGCATGAGGTTGAATCTGTCTCAACTACTACTCCTCAAACTATCAAAATAATCTTGAGTCCTCGTCAACCGGTTGAAAACAACTCTGATTCAAAGGAATCACCGAATGACAACACCAAAGTTGTCGAAACCGTTCATTCAGAGTCCAATAAGAATTTTGATCTGAATGCTGGAGTAGATGACTTTTCAGAAAAACTGGCTTCTGCTGCTGCAGCAACCGTTTCTGGACCTGGACCTTCAGATGGGAATAATGAAGAGTATCCTGGACTTTCAGAAACGGATAGGATGGCCATTGACCCTGTTCACCTTGCGCAGCATAGTTCGAGGCCGGATGAAGATGAGGAAGATTATGACAATGAAGGTTAGAATTATAAACCGCCGACTTTGTGAAGTTCTGATGCACTTAGATTGGATTTGGATAATTATTTACTCCGTGGAAGTCGCTAAATTAACAAGTTGAGATTGTAGATTTGGTTTCCTCTCTTGTTCAGTAGATCTGTGTGCTGTTGTTAGTTTCAGATGTATCTTTGTGTGCCATGTGATCCCACTAAAAGATCTTATTGTTGTAAAATATTGAACTCTTCTCATATCGTTACAGCTTTCTGCTGGAGTTTTAGTTTGCATCAGTTCTTGCTTCGTGGTTGTGATTAATTTTTTAAAAAGCAATTACATGTATTTCTTTCTTCGATAAAGTTTGAAAATGTATATAATTACCCTTGTTATTGAGACTCTCGACAAAATTTTATGTTTCTTTCATACGATTTTATAATCCAGTAATATTATTCTTTAAGCATGAGACCATCTGAAACTTTACGAATGATTTTATAAAAATTCACATAATCACCGCCGCCCATTCGTCCAATCGTGGCAACAATCTTGGAGTAGGTACAGCCTCCAGTGGCAATTATTACTTTGTGATTTTAACCATTTTTCATTTCCTACAAATACTCTACTAATAATTTTTTTTATGCTTGATTAATAATAGTATTGTTGGAGTTTAATTTAGTCCAAAATGAATAGACCCAAAGCTCAAGAAGAAAAAGAAAAAGAGGAAATAAGTTGCGATAAGATAGCCCATCATGAATTTGAATAAGTCCATTGCGTACGGGTAATGAGATAATGGGAAATGTCATGAGCAGATCGTGAATAATGGAATAATAGGGAAACCACTCATAATTTTTGAAGAAAATAAACTCATCTGCATATTAGAACAACTCATCACTCAGCACAAAATTCTACAAATTCTCTGTAAATATTTTCATGGATTTAGTATCAAAATTTCAGCATTATTTAGCTTTTAGCGTGCTTATCAATTCCAAATTTCAACATATTTATTATATTTTTTTATGTTTTAATGAATTTCTACAGTTTTGTAAATTAATGAATTCATGATGATTAATTGTTTCCATTTATTTCCAGTGTCTTTTTCACTAATTTTCTTCTATTTTTGGTGCATATTTGCTTAGATGATTAGAACTAACTGTAACTTCCCGAAAATTTGAATGTCCATATGAACAACATGCATGCAAGTTATTAAATTTCTTTGGTATTTTATTAAATTCTTTTAAAGCATTAAATACATGTTTATTTCATTAATTTGTGTTTTAATTCAAGGTTTGTTTAAAGTTTCATGCATTAGGATTTTTAGTTCAGTTCGCGCTTGATCGAGGAACAGAGACCGGGGATATTCAGGAAAAATATTTTTATTGAATAATTATTTTTAATTATTTAATATGAGGTGTTTTTAAGTATGATTTTTGAAAATGGGTCTTAATTCAAGGTTTGTTTAAAGTTTCATGCATTAGGATTTTTAGTTTCAGTTCGCGCTTGATCGAGGAACAGAGACCGGGGATATTCAGGAAAAATATTTTTATTGAATAATTATTTTTAATTATTTAATATGAGGTGTTTTTAAGTATGATTTTTGAAAATGGATCTTGGTTGGGTATTTTACCCGTCGGGTTATATTTTTAACCGGTACACAAATTTTAACGATTCGGAGGACTTTTTGAGGGTTCGAGTAATATTTTCAAAAACTAGCCAACACGAAATATTTTTCGAGAGTATGTTTGGACTTAATAGACCTACTTTTAAGCTTGTTGTGCTTGAAACTCTTTGTAAACTCTTTAAACAATAATTAATGGCCCATTAGAGCTTATTATATTATTTAATTATTCCCCTAAACTCCAATAAACCTAATATTCTTTTCCATCAGCCAACACCCTCACTTCTTCAGCCATTTTCACGTAAAACTCCAGCTGGTAGATTCGGTCCTCCATTATTTTGAAAACAAGTCTTCTTCCCGTCTCTCCGGTGCTTCCCCGACGTGAAATTCTTCAAGCTTTCGAACCCTCTTTGTCTTCTCCTTTTATGATAAAGCGAGATCATATGTCAGATTCGGAATTCTTCCAACTGATCCAATTGAAGTAGACGTCGTTCAATTGGATCAGCACCTCCATCAGTAAAGTTAAAGTTTAGTGCTTTTGTTGCCCAGTATGCCCGATGCTCCAACTCTACAGGTAAATGACATGCTTTACTGACACCTACCAATTTTTCTAAAATCCGCTTGCTCTCTCGGTTCCACACTTCCACTTGACCACTCGTCTGGGGTGATAGAGGGTAGAGATCTTATGTGTGACACCATATTTGCTCAAAAGTTTTTCAATTAGGTTGTTGCAAAAATGGGTGCCACCATCACTAATGATTGCTTGTGGTGTTTCAAATCTGTTAAAAATATTTTTATATAAAAATTTCAGGATCACTTGAGCATCATTAGTGTCATATGCTTCTGCTTCTGCTTCTACCCACTTGGACACATAATCAACAGCAACAATATATTTCTTCGTGAACGAACTGGGAAATGGTCCCATGAAGTCTATCCCCCACACATCAAAAACCTCATAGTCAATGATTTTATTTAATGGCATTTCATGACGGTTAGAGATGTTACCTATCCGCTGGCATCTATCACAGGCTAGCACATAAGAACGAGCATCTTTAAAGAGGGTTGGACAATAGAAGCCACATTCAAGTAACTTAGATGCCGTCCTTGTTGGTCCAAAATGACCACTTACCTCATGGTCATGGCAATGGTTGAAAATTTGACCAAATTCCTCTTCTGCAACACACTTTCTTATCATGGAATTTTCACATATCTTAAACAAAAATAGTTCCTCCCAAAAATAATGTTTCACATCAGAAAAGAATTTCTTACGTTTGTGAAATGATAGATTGGGTGGTGGAGTGCCTGTGACAAGAAAGTAAGCAAAATTTGCATACCAAGGATAGTGTTTCACCACTAGCAACTGTTCATCCGGAAACCAATCATCTATCTCATCGTTTTCACAATTTTTACTAACATGCTCAAGCCTAGAAAGATGATCAGCTACCACATTCTCTACACCTTTTTTATGTTTTATTTCGAGGTCAAACTCTTGGAGAAGTAATATCCACCTAAGCAATCGTGGTTTGGCCTCTTTCTTAGCAAGCAGATATTTAAGGACAGAGTGATCAGTAAACACAATTACTTTCGACAAAACAAGGTATGAATGGAACTTGTCAAGTGCAAATACTACTGCAAGTAACTCTTTTTCAGTGGTGACATAATTTAATTGTGCTTCATCTAGAGTCTTACTTGCATAGTATATAGTGTTAAATATATTGTTCCGCCTTTGGCCGAGGGCAGCACCAACCGCAGTATCATTGGCATCGCACATGACTTCGAAAGGTAGATCCCAATCCGGTGCTACCAAGACAGGAGCCGTCACCAAGTGCTCTTTTAAATCCTCGTATGCCTGCAGACAGTCAGAATTTAACTCAAATGGCACATCTTTCATAAGTAAAGAAGATAGAGGTTTGGAAATTTTAGAAAAATCTTTGATAAAACGCCGATTTTTTCTAACTCCCTTTATTGAAGCTGGTGGTAGGTTCTTGATGACTTCTACTTTAGCTTTGTCCACCTCAATCCCTTGTTCCGAAATCTTTTGCCCTAGGACAATTCCCTCTTATACCATGAAGTGGCACTTCTCCCAATTATGTACCAGGTTCGTCTCCTCGCACCTCCTCAACATGGATTGCAAATTCTGCAAACACTCATCAAACATTGCACCAAAGATAGAAAAGTCATCCATAAATATTTCAAGAAAGGTTTCAATCATATCATGGAATATAGCAGTCATGCAGCGCTGAAATGTAGCAGGGGCATTACAAAGATCAAAAAGCATACGTAAAAAACAAAAGTTGCATAAGGACAAGTGAAAGTGATTTTCTCTTGGTCCTCAGGTGAAATAGTGATTTGATTATACCGCGAATTTCCATCTAAGAAACAGTAAAACTCATGTCCCACTAGTCTTTTCAACATCTGACCAATAAAGGGAAGGGGGAAAGTGGTCCTTACGGGCGGCATCATTCAACTTCCTATAGTCAATACACACTCTCCACCCCGTAACAGTCCTCGTGGGAATAAATTCATTCTTTTCATTAGTGATCACCATAATCCCTCATTTCTTAGGCACACACTGAATAGGACTTACCCAAGCACTATCTGAAATATGATAGATAATACCTGCATCGAGAAGCTTAATAGTTTCAGCCTTCGCTACCTCTTGCATCTTTGGATTGAGTCGTCTTTGAGGTTGCACGAGGGGTGAGTACTTTTCTTCCATCAAGATTTTGTGCATTCAGATTGATGGACTTATTTCCTTGATGTCTGCCACCTTCCAGGCAAATGCCTTTTTGTACTATTTGAGAACTTGCAACAATTTTCCTCCACAGCATCTGTCAAAGCTGCAGAAATAATGACAGGTAAAGTGTTATTCTCACCTAGGTATTACGTACTTTAGGTGCGGAGGCAATGGATTGAGCTCAAGCGTCGGTGGTTCCTCGATGCTTAACTTTGGAGGGGTCAAATCTCTTCGCTCTCCCAAATCCTCCAGTCTCATCCTCATTGGCTTTTTCCATGGATGGTTGGCATTAAAGTATGCCACTATTTCAATTTTTTCTTCGTCCAAATCATGCTCCTTCAATTCAGTTGTGAGGGTGGCCTCCAATGGGTCCTTCATAGAATCCTGAACAAAATTACACACAAGTGAATCCACAACATCAATTCTAAAACAGTCATCCGTGTTCAGTGTATGCTTAAGAGCATTAAAGACCTCAAAAGTAATTTCTTCCTCGCCCACTCTCAATCTCAATTTCCCTTCTTGAACATCAAACAGGGCCTTGCTAATCGCAAGAAATGGTCTCCCCAAAATCAACGGCATCACCATGTCCTCCTGCATGTTGAGCACCACGAAATCTGCAGGAAATATAAATTTGTCCACCTTTACCAGGACGTCCTCTATGACTCATCGCGGGTATTTGACAGATCTGTCTGCCAGTTGCAAGGACATCCTGGTTGGCTTAGGCTCTCCTAATCCGAGTTTTCTGAATACATATAGAGGCATAAGATTGATACTCGCACCAAGATCACACAAAACTTATGAAAAAAACATCACCATGGTGCAAGGAATATAAAAACTCCCTGGGTCTTTAAGTTTCGGTGGGATTTTGTTTTGCACCAAAGCAGAGCAATTTTCAGTTAGATTTACCGTCATGTGATCCTCCAATTTTCTCTTGTTTGCTAAGATTTCCCTTAAAAATTAGCATAACTAGGCATTTGCATCAAAGCATCGGCAAAAAGAATATTGATATTCAATTTTTAAATATCTCAAGAACTTACCGAATTGCGCATCAAGTTTTGATTTTTTCAATGCTATAGGGAAAGGGGGAGGTATAACAATTTTGATTGTGCAGTGGGAACTTGACAAGGATGTAAATGAACCAAACTGTTTGTGAGCTATTCGAAGCTCGATTCGATAAAAGCTCGTTTAATGAGGCTCGTTAAGATAAACAAACCAAACTCAAGCTTTACAGTATTCGGCTCGTTAGCTCGTGAACATGTTCGTTGGTAAGTACATGAGTAATCTTTTAGATAAAAAAACAATAGTTTTGATATTTGATTTATTGATTTTGCATATTATTGTATGAAATATATAGAAAAATCTATTAATTTATTATATAATAAATTTTACAATTTTAATTTCCCATACGGTTGTCCTCCTTGTGGTCGATTCTGACTGTTTTGACCACCCCATGAGAAGTTGGGATGTTGCCTCCATCCAGGATTATATGTGATCGAATACGGATAATTCCTTGGACGGTTTTGGACTCCCATTTGATTCACTGATGCCTCTTCTTGCACATAGAATAGATTGCCTTCTTGACAGTCCTTTACAAAGTGTTCACCTCCACACTTATCATAGAATATCTCTTGAAGACACATAGCCGTGCACCCATATTCAAACTGTCCAATTTCCTGTTCAAGACATCAAGTTGCGCAGTAATAGCAGAAAGGTCAGTTACCTGGTGAACTCCTGCACTTCTCCGCTGGATGTTTCTTTCAGATTGAGGATGATAGCTGCTGCAGCCATCTCCTCCAATAACTCTTATCCTTCCTCAGTAGTTTTTCTCAATAGGTTCCCACAAGCAGCAGCATCTATCATAGTACGATTAGGAGTGAGTAAGCCATAATAAAAGGTTTGAACGACTAACCCAAGTGGCAGTTCGTGATGAGGGCATCTTCATAATAGATCTTTGAAACGATCCCATGCCTCATGATAAAGACTCTTGCTCGAATTGAGCAAATGTGGTGATATCTGCCCGCAACTTCATGGTCTTAGATGGAGGAAATTAGTTAATGAGAAATGCCTTCGTCATGTCCTCCCATGTGGTGATCGAACCTACAGGCAGACAATTTAACCATGCTTTAGCTTTGTCATGTAAGGAGAAAGAAAATAAAACAACCTAACAGCATCATCAGAAACTCCATTAAATTTAAACGTATCAAATTTCAAGAAAATCCGCGATGTGCGTGTTTGGGTTATCTACTGCAGATCCTCCAAACTGGACTGTATTTTGAATCATCTGAATTATAGCTGGCTTGATTTCGAAGTAGTTTGACCGCACAATAGGCCTCACAATGCTGGGACGTGCACCGTCCAAAGAAGGCTGGGCATACTCTAGCATCGGAATGCGGCGTGGTATCTCAACATGTCTATCTTCATGGTGTTCCTCCTATGCTCATGCTCGTGCCTCTCCATCATTTCCTTCAGTCTCTGCTGTCTTCTTCTGCGGAAAGTTTTCAATTTCAGGGTCAAACTGCTCAAGCTCCACGTCAACTGACTTTGGCATGCACTGGAACAGATATCTGGAATAAAATATGGAGTTTTAGCTCAAGAAAAAAAACAATGCTAAAGAAATAACTAAAAATAAAATTGTGAATTAACAGTCCCCAGCAACGGCGCCAAAAACTTGATCTGTAAAGTTCCATATTTTGAACTATTTGAAATTTGCGAAAAATTAAAAATTTTCTCAAATACAAAATTAAAACTTTCCAATTTTCCCTTTCAGGTCACAGCAATCAATTGATAAACTGATCATTCAAAACATTTGCACACAAAAAGATCACAAATGAAGTTTGCTAGGAACACTTGTTTAAATATCGTAAACAATAATGTGAAATCAAAGTATTTG